>NW_019174577.1:422611-500111 GCF_002260705.1 Seriola dumerili | reverse complement strand
TTACTTCCTAGTTTAATAAATACATTCAAAGTAAATGCGTAGTGGGTGACAAGAAGACTCATCACGAAGGTTTTCACAAAAATTTTAGCTTTTATTTATACACAGCTTTTATTTTTGAATTTTCATACTTTTACAACAAATTGATATTTGTCAAAAATTGTAAAAGAGAAAAAAATATACAGTTTGGACAGTCCAATATATACAATGCATATATGTATATATATATATATGCACTACAATCTTAAATGTTGTAGATTCTGATGACATTTGAGCACATGGACACAGAGGACTGAATGATCTTGTGATCTTAGCCCTGACTGACTGACCTGAATTTGCATCTTGATGACTGCTGTGTTTTGGCACCATGGAAAAAATGTGCTGAGTACATTGTGGCCAAACTAGCCATGATGCAGTCAATCAGAGTCCATGTCCTTGTTTCTGTTTGGCAGCTGTGTGACCTGGAAACCTTAAGGTGCTGTATCAGCATCCACGTTACCGTTCTGTAACCCCAATATCTGTCAATACCCTCACTGCTGAGGCTGATTCACACACCTCCACACCTCCTGTCCCATTTAGCTCTGTCAGCCTGCACATACCAACAAGCCCCAGGGCTTATAAAAACTTTGAGGAGGCAGGCAGGGATGTTGGGTGGGTGGGTGGGGGGGGTCAAAGGACAGTTATGGATCAGCATTTGTTTTCACTTCAGGGAACCCAAGAACCCTAGGCAAAATTGATCGGCGGCCCTGTCTCCCTGGGGGGACTTAATAACATATAAATTCATGAAAGAAGAGCTATTTGCAGTATTGACTTGTACACTATGCATTTACAACATAATGTTAGGCCTGGGGAAGGATGGAGCACACTGGTGTAATTAATCTAGAAAAGAGAAAGAGGGGATAAACTTAGATTGATGGTGTGTAAAAGACTGGGAAACAGAGAAAGAGAGAGCGCACACTCGTGTGACAAGACTGAGCTGAGGACTTAGAGCTCTAAGCCCGCATCGCCTCTCCAGCTCATCTCTGTGCCCCAGCTCGAATGTGTTAACCCGATGGTGGGTTAGGAGGTCACCTCCTTTCCCTGCTTCTATACTTGCTTCAGACTTCCATTCAGCCTTCCTCCTAGCTGCCCAGCCCTCACCCTAATGGGCCTACCAAGAGCCGAGCAGGCCAGGCAGACATCTCCCCCAGGTGGCTTTGGACGTGGAGAGGCTCCTGCTGTTTTTCATGGGTCATCGACTGTTCCTAATGACACCACAGACACAGGGGAGCGCATCAAGCGGAGACACACTCCACTGCAGTTTCTGGTCACTGGATTTTCAAGACTTTATTTTTACACATGATGGAAACAGGATGTTCAGCATAGGTTTGAGGAGGGGTGTATTTTAGGGAAATGCTCTGAGGGGTTTTTGTGTCTGCAGCAGACCTGTCTCCTCATGATGAACTATGTTTGCTCTTGTTTTGCTCAAACTACTTTGGGCATTGAGTTGTCCTCATTCATTTATGTATTTTGGACTTTCTAGGGATGTCAAAAAGCCACACGGTAAAGGACATTATTAAGTTAAAAACAGCAAATATTAAGAAGGATGACCTGGTTACTACAATGATTAGCAGTGGACTACAATGTGCTGATATAATTCAGATCACTGGTTGCTTACGAGAGCCAGTAAAATTTAACAGGTAAAAAGTAAAAAATGATGCTCTCACTGCTACCAAATATTGATAAACTCTTATTTCCCTCTGTTTATTCATTACAAAAGAAAAATATTGACCTCAATTCAGCTATTTCTTCCATCTTATTTTATTCTTGTTTAAAATCAGCAGCTGCATCCTTCTCTGTTCTCTCTGAGGGATCACCAAGCAGTTTGATATTAAATCTCTTCCCAACAAAAACTGTCAACCAGGAGGCAACATTCAGACAATGATGCCTTTAGACGGTTACCCCCACACACACTTGTTGCATTTAGAGTCTCACCATTGTCTGTTATTTTAGCTTTAACTTGATGAAAAGAAGCAGCTGGTCCAATTCCAACACATTGGTTTACACTAAACTCTTCAAACAAACAAACTTGAAAGATTTTTTTTTTTCAAATAACTTTATAGCATATTTTCACAGCCACTGAGCATTTGCTAGACAGCTCTAAGGTGCAAGCTGCCTCACCAGTGCCATCTACACTCCTTCAGGTGGGAGACAGGCCAGCCATGATGATCAAGCAGTGAAAACACAGATATTTTTTTTATACTGTATGTCTCACTTGCTGTTTTCTTTTTAACATGTATGTATATATATGTATATATATACTGTATATACATATTTGTGTCTGACTGTCAGTTGAGTCATTTGTAATAAATATTTCTGTAAATAGTGACTGAAATTGTCACATTAAAGACCATTTGTGACACTCATAATTACCTTGTTCTCATTAGAGTTAATGAATTTGTGTTTCTTCACAGGCTTCGTGAGCTTCGACAACCCTGCTAGTGCACAGGCAGCTATCCAAGCCATGAATGGCTTTCAGATTGGGATGAAGAGGTTGAAAGTCCAGCTAAAGAGACCGAAGGATGCCAGCCGCCCTTACTGACACAGCCTACCTTCAGTATTCATTGCAGCAGCACAGGTGAGCACACAAAGTGTCAAAGCACCGTCACTGGTTCAACATTCAGATCCTCAGCATTGCTTCTGTTGAAGCTGAAGATTTAGCTCAGGTTTAAAGAGCGTCACTTGCTTTTATCTGGCATGCTGATGGCCAGACTTTCCATTTCTTATGGTGGCCTGAGCATAAGAGCCTATAGATTTCTTCTATTATATCTAATAAAAATACTACATGTTCAGTGGATGTAAAGCTCAATCCTTTAAGGTTTTAGTATCTGCAGACATGTAGAAACTGTAAGATTGGATTTCATATGCAGCACAGCAGGCGTATTAATTATGGAAAAATCTGTCATCGTCGTGATTGACAAAGATTGATTGGTGTGCCAGTGTGGGTTAGCTCTCTCCAGACCATTACACTGATATAATAGAGCCATATTGAACTATCCAAAGTTTAAAGAAATGGATCTCTGGAATGACAGTTTAATGAGCAGTCAAATCTGAAATTGCCTTTTTCTTCTATTTCCAGGTTTTAGAGGACACGTGAAGATATCTCGGAGGAGTTAAACTTTTTTTCTTTGAAAGCAAAATATGTTTTAAAAAAATCAACACATAAGGAATTTTTGAAGACATATCAGCATTTACTTATGAAGATATAGGTTACGGCAGAGAAAGAAGAAGCGAAAGAGGAGGTGGCGCTTCACCGGGGGACTTAACAGTAACAGATGGCACAGTGCAAGAAAGACAAAAAGAGAAAAAAAAAGAAACTGACAAAAGATGTGATGAGACTGAACAACAGAACTTTTTCTTGTTGAGACTTGAATTGTTAATTAAGCAACAAACTAACAAACAAAAAAGCAGCAACAACAAATAGATTTCTATATACATATTATATACACATATATATAAGGAAAGAGGCGCTTGTGGCTTTTACTGTACTGGACAAATGAGGGTTAAAACTTGAAGATCAAGAAAAGCAGTGGAAAAAAAGAAGCTATTCTATACGTCCACTGACAGACTTTCATTCTCTTTCCCTCTTTCTCTTATTCTCTCACCGTCTCTCTCAGCAAGCGCAGAACTATGACTCTTGGAGGTCACTGAGGTTTCCATTAGCAACAGTAGAACTGCAAATCTTTCACCCCTAAGGGACCAAAGGACCAAACATTTTTATTGTTCTGAACAGTAATATATAGTATTAATGATACTAATACTACAAACTACTACTAATAATATTACAAGTTAAACTTAAGAAGAAATACTAGCTTCAGGTTGAAAAAAAAGAGGAAAGGGGTTTTGGTTTCTTTTCCTTTTACATTTATAGCTACTGGGTTTGAGAATATTAAAGCAAAACAGAAAAAAAAATGTATAAAAAAATAAAGCTATACTATTTTAGTGGCGTAGAATATGTGGGTTAGACATTGTTTCGGGCATGTTCAGATATGTTCTTTTGCCACTCATTGCTCCATCTTACCTCAGTATTTCATCTCGGAGGTGTGATCTTTTGGTGTTATTGTGTCGGAAGAAGAAGAAAACAAGTCCTGTAGTGCCAAAAGTGACACAATAACAGCCTCGCCAAGCAAACATCACAGATCTGCGGCGTATTTAGCCATGTAGTGCTGTCCTCTGTTCTTGTCAGCACATTGCAATTCCATAATTGAAACAAGAGTCATTCTGTGTCATCATTAAAACCTTGATATTACAGATAATCTGACCATAAAGCACCGTGGTAAAAGTGCCACCCGGCTGAGCTGGATACGCAGCAGTAAAACAGCACAGCATCTGTAACTGCTTAATAAAATATACAAATGAGCCTGACAGCAGTTGTAAAAATTTCCATCGGCGTGTCACAGTGGTCCCTGCCAGGTCGTGCCCTCTCCCGCTGCCAAGCTCCTCCAGCTGCTCTCAGCAGGCGAGAGCAGACTCCCCTCCTCTTTCTCCTCCCCTCTCTCTCTCCCTCTCTCCTCACCTCCAAGTGCCAGCATATCTCTCTCTTAATAGGGACCATCAGTTCACGGGGGCCCGAGAGCTAACCCACGGCATAATTAGGATAATGATAATATTGATCAGATGGAGAGCAGCACCACGGGGCAAGAGATGCACAATCAATTACACATTGGCATTTTGAATGAATTGACTAAGTGACAGAGTTCATTTTTCTCTCAGTGGCTGGATGGGAGTCCTTTCTCTCTCTTACTATCATCCATAGTCTCAGAGGGGACCACAAACCTGACAGAGGCAGCATGTCCTGTGGGACATGTTGACGGCACTTAAATCTACATCATTATCGCAAAGAAACTAGAAGGTTCAGAGGTTTAGGCTGCAACAGAATCTGTACATAGAGTTTAGAGTAGATTGTACAAGTTCTTCAGTGAAGAGCAGCTGTATTTTTTTTTTTTTTTCCAAAGGGTATAATAGCACAGTAAGAGCTTGTACACGGTGAGGAACAGTCTGGCATTACCAGCCTTAGGAGGTCAAATTAAGAGCAAAATGATCCATCAATTAGACAGCAGCAGGCCTGTAAGTGTGGCTGCTACAGCTGCTGCTGCTTCAACAAGATGACAGCTTACCATTAGCGCCGGTCACACATGGCTCCTATACAGTGTGGTCACGACACATCACGCCGTATCAGATATGACTAATTAACTAAACTTGCTTCATCTGTGGTGATGCTTTTTTACAAAAAGACACAGGACATCCGAGATGAAATCTGCTTTTCACAAGTTATTTGCCTTTCCTGATTCATCCCTTTTTGTTTAAATAATATATAAATATATCCATTTTAGTATCAGATTTGTTCAGTTAACATTCTCTCAGTTGTCTTTTAATTTGAATTTTTTTTTCAGCAAGCCGTTCATGTGTTCAGTTGGCTCTCTGAAGCAGCTTGCCCCTCAGGACTCTGTGAGACCTCAGCGCTCTGATCATCGCTCTAAACTTTAGACACATCAGTGCTTCAGTCATCAAATCACAGTGTTGTCTCTATGGGCCCATCCACACAAGTAGAGTCTTCAGAAAAAAGGACTACTATGCCTCTGTAGTCTGGTACAACAATTGTTATCAGCAGAATGACTGCCCAGGTCCTGATGACTGTATCCTTTCTTTTATTTTTTACTGTGGCTCAGCCATTCCTTTTTATTTTTCTGCTCCACTGGATCAGTATTATTAGAGAGGGGATGTTTCATTTATTAGTAGACCTTTCACAAATGTTACCCTCATTCACTGTATATTGTTCTGTTGCAGGAAAAACTTAGATGGTGTAAGAAGGAAGTCTTTGAAAATGCCTTTTCTCATCTTGAATTGCCAAATTATGCAAGCATATCCACTGCATCTCCTCATCAGACTTTAAATGTGCCAGATTCCTTGATATTTTATGATAACGTATTATAAATGTGTTACTTTCAGGAAATGTTCATTAGTAGAATGAAATATTTGATTTTGTGATATCGTATAACAGTGTAGGCAGGGGGGGTCAGTTCAGGCTGTTATGATATACAATAGGTACAATAGGCTTTTCCAGTGAAAAGGGTAGATTTCATATATATTTGCCAGACGACAGCTTTTTTCCCCCCTGGTGAGTTACTGTTAGTTTCCTCTCTCCTGTCAGGGCCCAGCAGCTTTAGGAAGCTGTGATATATGCCCTCTTTTCCCCGGGCCATACAGGGCCTTATAAACCCGCTCAAAAATCTTTTCTTATGGGATTTCTACTGGAGAGTTTTTTAAATTATTAAAATCAAATTAAATTTGGCCTTCACAACAGCTTGGGTAATGCAAATTAAAGATGCCAGCTGTGGCTGAAATTTAATGAGTTTGAAAAGATGTTGAGTTAATTTCATTCTGCCAAGAAAAAAAAAAAAGAAAGTTGATTGAGCGCAATTAAAACACTGAAGGTTTGTGGATGGGGACAGTTTCCAACCTGATTGAGTTTACAGTTGTGTATGTAGTGCATAAGCCTGGATATACATATCTGCTATATGATTCAGAAAAAAGGAAGGAAAGTAATGAAAAGACTAAAATCCAGGAAATGAAGTGAGTTGTTTAACTTTCATGAATCATCAGAACTGAAACGGCAGTAATGATTCCATTAGTGTTATACATAAGCTGCATGTGGTCGAGCTGAAGTTTATCTCTTACATTGTTTTCACTCTTGCATCTATTTTTATCATTTTTTTTTTAAATATCTGTCATCCTACCATGGTGCCCTTTCAATCTCTGAGCATGCTCAACGGGGGGCAGGGAGGGTTAAAGATTATGATTATGGTACTACTCGTATTAACAATATGATTCTTTAACTATGGTTTGAATGCTAAGGATAGTAGCTTATTATAAATATGAAATCTGTATATTATGGAAAATCAGCACAGGACCTTTCTTTGGGTAAATATAGGTTAGAGTTTGAAATGGAGGGGGGGGCCGGGGAGGGGGGAGGGTTTCGCTTTATAAAGATCTTAACTTTCTGGTTTCTCAGCACAAAGCATACAAAAACATATAAACAGCAGTATGGAGTCTGTGAAGTAGACTTTACTGACATACAGGGCGCAAAAAGAGGAATCTCAGTACTATTCTTTAAACCTGGAGGAGAAAATGCTGTTTACAGGTTGTATTGTTTTTCTTTCTTTTTTCTTTTTAAAGGAGAGCGCCACCTGTTTTTGTGGCAGCGTCAGTACAGCATGGATTAACTGACAGGGAAAGCAGTATCTTTTTATAAAAAAGAAAAACTTAAAAAAAAAAAAACTAAAAAAAAACTATGTGTTCTGTATTAGCCTGAGAAACCAAACTTTTTTCCCCCTGTTGAAATTTCTTAATACTTGCTGCTTAGATTACTTCATATTAATGATTAATGATTTAATAATTTTATATTTAATTATCAGCTCAAGTATGTAACTTGATGTTTATTTATTTATTTATTTATTATTTTTATTTATTTATTTATTTATTTATTATTTATTTATTTATTTATTTATTTAGCCAGTTTTTTTTTTCTTTTATGGTTATGGTAAGATAAAGATATGTATCAAAAGAAATGCTTATTGGGGCTTTTCTCTCTTTCTCTCCTTTTTTTCCAATTTTACAATAAAAATTCAAACTGGATGTTTTGTTTCTCACACTAATATTGAATGAAGTGTTGAACCACGACACAAAGAGAGGGGGAGTTGTTGCACAAGGCATTGCTCCGCTCCAGGACCTTGAAAGTTGCACGGTTCAGATGTTGCAGCCTCTTACAGCTCGGCACCTTGGAATCTGTTACTGACACCTTATCCATGTTGAGTGATGAAACTGTGATATCAGGGTCATTGCCCTTTAAAGGATAACTGGGTCATTGCTACACACTCTACACACTCCTTCAGTTAAAACAAAACAAAAAAAAACATTTTACAGTTCATATTTTTGTGGCAGCAGCCTTTGAGCTTAGAATTCATCTTGAAATTCTAGATGCTCCAGTGGTAAAAATGAACCTATTTCATCCTCATGTAGAAACTGCGTTGCTGTTTGTGTAGGATGATTTAAATGATCTGTTATTGTGGAAGGGTTTACTAGTTAGCAGGTCACCTGATGCTGCTCTGCTGCAGAGAGACGAGTGAAATATGTGTCAGGATAGTAAAAGAATACAAAAACAAAACCACTGCACACAAACATCAGACATTCTCAGTCGGGAGGTGTCACGCAGAGGCTGTAATAGAAAGACAGGGGAACAAATAACATTATCATCTTGACAAGCAGTAAATTGATATAAGGAAGGCGGCGAGTATCAGTCAAGTTTACATAACTATTGCATGGCTTTGATGCCAGAAGCTAAATCTGATGCAACGTCTTGACAGTTGACTTGCGTCTGCACATACACCTTGTAATCATCATCTTCATACATCAGCACTCACTGTAGCAACAGAAGCAGTACAGCTGAGACACCACATTCATGTTTTGAAGAGCATATGAGGAATAAAAAAAAAGGAAAAAGAATGGGAGGGACAAAAAAGTAGAGCCACTGGCTCATGAAATAAATTGTCCCAATTACAATAAAGTGTGGCTCTTGGTCAGTGTGCACGGCAGGCAGTTCATCTTTATTACAATCAGTTAATGAAAATCAATCCCCCTCCTGATAAACTCTTATCTCCACGGCCTTTGCGCGCCCCTCGTGCAGGGAGATAATAAATTAGGGTAATATTGCCTTTGATGAGGGAGTGAATTGCAAATTATTGTAACTTTCCAAGATTTATGATGCAGATGCTTAATTTCCGAGCTGGGTTTTTTGGGGCGTCAGGGTGCCGGGGGGCCATTTGTTAAAAGTTTGGTGACACAGGCTCGTTAATAAAAATACACCCTCAGACAGCCAGGTGCTCTCAGCTGTTCTCTACTGTAACAGTAGCAGAGAAAACGCTGCTGAAATGGCAGGAGCTCCGAGCTTGTAGGATATATCCTTAGACGTGGCATTTTACCTACAACACAGAATACACATGAAGAGGCAGAAACCCAGGGGATGTAATGTGTTTACTAAAGTATGACTGCCAATCATACGGTTTTATCCCCCCACCCTCCCAAAATCTCTATCACACAAGCCAGGAGCATATGATTTGATATGTAGGTCAATACCCATTCTGCAGTGAGCCAGTGGGTGAGGTGTGTCTAGTTGCTTGCTGTCACTCTGATTATTGAGGAGACACAGAAAGATTGGGTTGGTCAGGTATGAGAGAGCCTGTGGTATGAGATAGCTGTATAATCGCTGCAAGTAGAGCTGTCTAAAAACCACACACACACACACACACACACACACGAAAACTCCCTGAGAAATGAGTAACTTCTTGCTCTTTGTTCTGCAGCAGTGACCCATGTAACAGGGTGTAATGTATGTACACGCTGGACGTCTTCTGTTCGGTGCAACAATCAGACTCTTGAGTGCATCATTAACCAAAATGCTTCAGCGAGAGAGGGTTAGGGGGTCTAACAAGTCGTCAGGAACTGCGGGAATGATGCAAGGTGATCATTTAAGGAGCCACTTGTGAAACTGGAGGCAAACACAATCTCACAAGAGCAGCTGAATGAGTTTACAGCTGCGGCTGACCGACATCTTCGGCATCATTTAGTATCAATGAATCCAGCAAGAGCGTAAACTGCTAAAATGCAACTCACTGAAGATGTTTTCTACATATACAAAAATCACTCCTCATCCTCTGCATTATCTTTTATTAATGTTATCATGTAATGTACATTTGAGGCCTTTCAGCTCCTCTCTTACTTGAGCTATGATACCTTAAACATCAATATCAAAGTGAATTCAAGCCTCATAATGCTTTCCACACTTGATCATCTTGTGATACAAAAGCCTCCTCATCAAGGCCACCTCATTTAAGTATAAGGAAGATCTTGCGTTAAGACAGCCATCAATCTATCCATTATCAATCAAGGAGAGGACTCACACACCACTATCTATTTATCTTGCCAAGTGCTCTATTAATATCAAATTAATTTCCCCATTGAGAGAATCAATCACTCAAGCAGTTTTTTCTCAACTCATTAGCTTGGTAATTGTCCTTGTTTACAGGGGAAAGTCAAGACAGGATGGCTCAAAGAGGGTGGACGAGCAATCTATACAGGCTAGAGCAGTTTCCTGCAAACCTGACGGGACTCTACTGTCAGTGAAGTGTTGAAGTTTTTATACACTCTTCATTTCCAATTTTTCTTTTTATTATAGAAGTTTTCAATGTCAATGTAATTTTTTTCACATTTTAAATGTTCTGAAGTTGTCAAGAAACTCATCACCTTACAGCAGACGGAGAGGGCGCTCTCACATGGGGTTATTATATAAGGCTGGTAGTGTCTGACAGAGCTGTCAGGTGACTGTATCTCAACAGGTAACATGAATCAAGACAGGGCCTGAAGCTTTTCAGCTTTGTTTAAACCATAAAGCACGTAGGTTGGAGGAACATATCTCATCAGCTGCAACACACAGAGCACAGAGCAACGTATTTTGATGAAAGGTGGTAGAGTGAGCCTAGAGGAAGAATTATTCAGGTCATTAACTTCAGGAAAAAGTATCAATACAACTGTGTAAAAACAAACAAGTAGTTCCCACACGAGTAAAGGTACAGCAAAATGTACTTTAAATATCAGAAGTACAAGTACTTATAATCAAGTAAAGTGTTCCTTGTGACTGACACATTATTATAAATGACGGTATTAGATTTTCAGTTCCGATACATCAGTATGTAAGAAGCATTTCCCTGTTGTAGCTGGTTACATGCAGCTAGATCAAACCACATTAAACACGTTCAGTGGTTCCCAGCCTCGTGGTCCAAAGTGTCACAAGATGAAACAATCAGTAAAGTAATTGATTAGTTGATTGACAGAAAAATAATTTGACTTTGGGTCTTGAACATGACAGAGGGACCTTGTAATGAGTCATAAGCTGAAACGCTGGCAACCACTGGTTTAATCTTTAAAAATGTTTTTTTTAATTTTATGAGCTTGTCTGAAGTTTTTTAATGTAAAACTAAATCCGAAAAGTAACCAGTAACTATATCTGAGAGATGAATGTAGTGGGGTAAAAAGTACAATATTTACCTCTGAAATGTAGTGCAGTATAAAATAGCACATAATGCAAAGATTCAAATTAAGCACAGGTACCTCAAAACTGTACTTAAGACGAGTACTTGAGTGAATGTACTACACCAATCCACAATCGCCTCCCTCCTTCTCCATCCCTCTCCTCCTTCCTCCTAAAATGAGGAAGGAGGTGATGAACTTGATCCAGGCGATCTGAAATGTGCCTCACATGTAAAAGTGTTAAATTGAGGCTGTGTTTCATCAGCCGTCTCTCAAACCACGCAGCTCACCGAGGTGTTGTCTTTATTTGAAGAAATGGGACATGGAGAGATTAAGTATGACTGCACATGTGACGAAACATGCTGTCACTCAGAGTTACTTTTAACTCAGTTCAAGATAAAAATTAAATCTACATCTACTAATTATAGAGCATTAATTCTTAATGTCTTTATAAAGGAGTGTGCTGGAGCCTTCTTAATTGCATTTTTGATGGTGATAAAAGCTGATCACATCCCTCTCTCTAGTCCCAGCACTCATTGTTCATATACAGTGCAAATATCAGCACCGTGTGCTGTTGTTGACTCTAACCTGGTGTTAACCACAGACTAAATCCTATTTGGAGCCATGCAGCGCTCTGGCAGACAAAAGCAAAGCCAGCAGCCAGCTCAGCACTCAGAGGTAACATTTACACAGGGGACTGAGAACATACTGTGGATCCCTACAGCTACACAGCCAGCTTGTCAAAACTGTCTTTATACTACAAGCTGTCAGGCCTTATAGACTGAGGACCCCAACAGGACAGAAGTGGCATTACAGGCACAGAGTTAGGAAATGCCACTACTGTGAAACACTGTTATTTTAAAAAATGTTTACTGTCATTTTATGATTATCTGACGTCTCAACTGAGAAACAGTGCACACGTTTCCCCATTCATGTTTCAATAACTGCAAAGTTCACAAAAGAATGACAAAAAAGAAGGAGAAAAACAGTTCTTGGTCGAGTGTCCAACACTTTAATACAGAAAATGACACATACAACACAAACATATTAGTTTACGTTTCTTACAATGTCTCAAAATAACCTACTAAACACAACAAATGTAAAACATATTACAGTTAAAACATCTATACACGGGCAAATGTACACAATATAAAACACATATATACACTCTTTTAATATATTATTATATAAAGATTTGTTGTTTTTTTTTTACCTTTAAAACTGGAAGCCAAACAGCTTGAAGAGGAGTGTTTCACAGAAGATGAGAAACTGCTGAGAATATCACACTGACACATCATATATTATGGATAGGTAGTTTTTACATACAGTTGTTGGATCCTGTGTATTTAACATGTCGATTTCAGAAATAGACAAAGAAACAACATTTAAATACACACAACTTGCTGTTAAAACCTGTAAGTGCTAGTGATGTTACTGGATTATACAGGATCTAGAAGCCATATAAAAAACAACTTTGAGTTTATGACATTTAAGCAGCTCCATACATGGTGGAGTGTTTGGAGGTTGTGCATTTTCTCAGTAAAAATGAAATATTTACAAAAAAAAGCCCCATGGAGGTCAGCACACACGATTATGAGTTTTACCTTTTAAAATACTGATGTAAACCAATTAATAGTGAGAGTGTGAAAATGGTGAACACATTGTATTTGACCTCAAACCACATGACTGTATGTGAATCTGTTTTACTTCAGATGATGGGATCCACGTATAAATCCACAGATAATGTAAAGTGGGAACAAACGTCATCTTTCATGAGTGTGAAATCCTTCAAATGACAAAAACAGAAAACATTCAAAATTTCCAAGAAAAACAAAACAAAAACAAATACATGTCTGAGCTCTAGTCACTCTTTCCTCAAGCTGGTAATGCTTCCACGTTTTGTTTGCTTCCATGTTTCTCCTTTTTTAAAATCATTAATATTCATTTATTTTTTTTTTTACAAAAGCAGCAGAATGAGGAGTATGAGTGAGAGCAGGGGACTGTTGGCCGCTGCTGCTGTCGACGTGTGTGACACCCCTCTGTTGTAAAAATGAGGAGTCCTCGGGGAGTTCTGCTTCAGTTTACTGGGCGGCAGAGCCTTTAAATCCTCCAGAGCGCCATAGGCTGCCATAGAGAACTCAGGGTCTCCTGTGGTCAGCAAGTCAAACACACAGGACTGAAAGTACACATCTTCCACCTGCAGAGTCTCTCTACACTTGGCCGTGGCCCGCTCCACCGTGTAGACCTGGTGAGGAGGCCGCAGAGGGCCCAGTTCTGTGTTGGTGCCCTGCAGGCGGGGCTGCTGGCTCTGCCGGGCCAGTGTGTGCTCTTTGATGAGCTCATTGCGCGGGCAGCCGTGCAGGCAGAGCTGCAGACCCCCGTTGTCCTCCGAAAAGTCCAGGTTGTCCTCCGGCATGCGGATGGCAAAGGTCAGGTAGCTGCCAACGCGCCGGATGATGATGGAAGTGCCGATGTAACGGGCCTGAATCTTCACCTGCCGGCCCACTCCAGAGCCACCACGCTCGTCAATGGTCAGGCTGCCGCTCTCACCACCGCTGCGAGTCCCATCCTGAAAAGCCAACGGCAGATCCTCAGTGGTGGCCTGGTACACCTTCTGATCTGTACAGCCGTGATAGGACTTGAAGATCACTGTGATCTGAAATGTGGAGAAACAAATAAAATCAATATTAAATCACATATGAAAATATTTTACAAGACAAATTTGTATTTTATGTTATAGTGTGAATATTCTCCCAAACATAAAACAACTGATAACTGAGCTAAAAGGTCACATCTTTGCTTCAATGTAATGATACACTTGAAAGGTACCTGCCTAAACCCTGAATAAGAGCAGTATTGATTAAAGCCACAAGGTGGCAGCAGGAAACCACAAATTTAAAAGGCTGAGGAACACGTTTGTGGGCCTCCCTGGCTTCTCCCCATACACTGACAGTGAATTTCCCTTTGGTATAATCTTATTCCAATTTTAAGTATTCAAGAGGATTGTTGTCACAGACGTCTAATGGTTCATAACCAACCAAACTCCTCACATTAATGACAACTAAAATCAATTTATGGTCTTTACAATCACCGATCCTTTCTTACACACACACAACAAATACTAACACTAAAAATAAGGGCAATAACTCCACTACTCTTCCTTGAATGTCAGATCAAACAGCACTGTTTTATAAGCGGCTCAATTATCTGTATATGTTCCATCACCTCTACAGTGGCACTGCTGGTTTTTGCTCAGTGACTGACTGTGATTTGTATTCCAGCTGAGCTTTGAAAAATTGGGGCCTAACCTCTGTTTCTTCAAAACATCTTGACAAAGCGGTGGCTGCGGTTACGTTTACACTTACGGGGATACTGTATTTGATGGATGATTTCCTGTCTTAAGTCTGGCAGTTGAAAACAACTCCAAAAGCATGATGGGTCCATGCGGGTGCTGGCACAGACATGCAGACTGTACACACACTACAGGTTTGCATTAGGCTGCATATACCTTTGAAAAAGTTTGCTCTGAAATCCCTGACACAATATGACACAGTTTATTGTTTTACATAGCTTGGTTTCAAACAGGAGAATTGGTAAGTTTAGGGAAGCCAGTGACATTACCCGAAAACATAGAGCTTTTAAAGGCCAGCCTATTTAATTAACAGAATTTAAAAAAAAAAAACTTGCTGCAGTCCAATTATTCCTTTATTTTTCCACATTATTCCATATTTACACAAAAAGCGCCCAGTTAATTATTTGACCAGAGGGGTGAAAAAAACATTCCAGATCGTGGTGGTGGAGGAAAATGTTTGAGTGAGCGTTAATCACTACCATATGACCACCCATGTGTTAAAGGTAGAGCGCTCAAGCATGTCTGTGATTCAACACCACTAAGGACTCCCCTCCTCTCTTTTCCCCTCACAGATCTGAAGGAGCTCCAAGACAAGAGGAATGCTGGAGGCTCGAGAGGCACCGTGGAATGACGATTAACTTCACATGTTTGATACTTCATGGCAATACTTAAGCTCGCAAGCTAGCATCCAAAAACAGCCTACTCATATAGGCCATTAAATTCAAACTTAGTATAACAAAAGTGTTGATTTCTAATATGGACATAGGCGGTTGTTGTGACAAAAGTAGTAGATTTCCACTCATAATGCAGAAAATCTTATATTAAAAACAATGACCAGCACTTTGATCAAATTATACAAGATACTAAATTCACTGCACCTTCTAAACTGGTGGTTCCCTAGCTGAGGTTTGAGACCTCCCAAAGGGGTTACAATATAAATCTGCAGAATGAAAAAATTAATTAGGTTTATTGTTGCCAGGTGCCTTTAATGTTTGCTTGTTTTTCTTGTGAAATTCTGAATAGATACTTATTCAAGCCTCCAAAATGTATTCAAATTAAACTATATAAGAAATGAAAATAATATTTTGGTTGAAACAACTTAAAGAGGCAGTTGCAAACTATGACAGGGGTTGCAAGTAGACACTACTTTGTTTCAAGGGCTCACACGTCCAAAAATATGGGAACCTCTGATATAAAACCATGCTCACCTTGCTGGTTGCCGTGGCGCTCGAGCCGAGGACAACAGGCACATTGGTCACCTGCACCGACAGGAAGCGGTTATCAATCAGAGGCCACGCCCCTTCCACCTTACAGGTCTGAAACTCGTCTCGGAAAGTCCGTAGGTGCGGGTCTCCAAATAATCCACAGTGGGCGTATTTCTTCTGCTGACCCGCTGAGCCAGACATGAGGACCCGATTCTCATAGTCGCACAGCTCCGACACAGCCGGCCGAGACGTGCTGGGCACCTTGGCGGAGGAGGTGGGCCCGTCGCTGGAGCAGTTATGCTGAGAGAATAACTCCTTAATGCGAAAGACAGCTGAGTGGTAAACCAAGTCACCCCTACAGCTGCGTGCCTGCCGCCGGGTGCACAGGGCGTAGGCCCTCAGGGCGATGCAGTAGTCCACATCCAGAGCCACGTCCTCCTGCAGACCACTAGAGGGTGAGGTAGAAGCCACGTACTCGGCATTGCAGCGCTGAATTCGACACTGCTGGCAGTGAGCTGAAAAACAAAAACAATGAAAATCAACATTTTGTCCTGCAACACCTAAATATGTGACAATAACTATGAAAATTTTGTTTAGTCATTATCCTCCGTTACCTCCCTCTCTGCAATAATTATGCTGATGATCTACCAATATAACCCATACAAAGTTTACTTCTTTTAACAATCTAAAATCCATCTGACATTTACGGATACATTACGTCAGCTCAATACTTGAGCCAGCAGAGTCAAAACTTTTCCACTATCAAGTTTAGCTCAATCAGGAGAGCCATTAAAACCCAAATGTGTGAGCTCACGAGGCCATGATCCCACACTGTGCTCCAGAGTCAGTCAAAACTTATTTCCCCCAACTAGCCCTCACAGAAATAGCATGTAGCCTCACTGTAGGAGGAAATCAACCTGTGTTAGTTTGCCTGAGGGTGTTGAATGTGGTTTGGCTGTTGCTGAGGTAATTGAAATCCATTAAGCTACTCTACATGGCACGGCAGAGCTCGGTATATGGGGGCAGCTAACTTCAGGAGGATCACAAGAGGAACATCACAAAGAATGGTGCTTCTTCCGCATCTCAGGGTCCTAACTGGAAGCTGGGCAGGGGTAGGGGCTGCAAACACAGCATGTGATATTTAGATGGTATTGCCTAAATACAGGGCTTCCGGTTGAGTTAAGACTCACATGTGGGATATTATCATTATATTACCAAGCAAAAGAAAGAACTACAACTTCCTTCTGCAGGAAATAAGAGTGTAGACATTCATCGAGTTCATTTCAGTTGTGTGTTACTTTTGGGTGGGATGTCTGGGATGGATTTCATTTTCCATTTTCAACAGACAGCAGATCAACATCAGCCAGCATCCAAAACACGTACATCACTTCTACTGCAAGACTGCGATCAGTTGCAATACACTGCCCTTCTATGGCAACAGAGAATTCTTCTGTTTACTCCAAAGCTCCATCAAATCTCCCAACTGCCCGAACAGAGACGACAAGACAAGCATGGAGATTTCACACCAAGTGCTCATGAATATTTTTTTAATCATTTCTTCACTTTACATCTGATTCACAGAAGGAGCATGGCAGATGATTAATGCATCTCACTGTCACTGCAGTTCAACACCAGCCCTGATAAAACCGAGATGGAGTGTGAGAGGTCAAGTTAGAGCCATTCTGCATCCCTCCACTGAATTCCAACAGGGCTCCCCCGTCTCGTTACGAGGTCACCCAAGTCTGCTGTGATTGACACTTTTTGACAATCACTGCCTGTGAGGCCATCAACAATCATGCATCTCCCTGAAGAGTCTTTTTGCTCTGGCACTTAGTAGGCTCCCAATAAGTGTGAGGACCATAGGGGAAACATGAGAACAGAAAAAGGAAAATTCAAACAGACCACACAAACAGCATTGGTGTTAGTATATTATAGATTAGTAGATTACAGTTATATAGATAGAGAAGGAGACAAAGGCACTGTTTTACAATGGTTTCGGCCTGGTCTGTAGGTTGCAGTGTAACAAGTGTCAAATAGTCAGTATTGGTTCCAACATAGCCACAATGCATGCCTCAGTTGGCTCAGGGCCAGATACTCAAGATCAGTACAAAACAATCCTGAAAACATCTTTACATTGTATTAAATGGTAGATAAACTATTTTTTAAAGGTTTTTGTTAAATCATAGTGATTACACTTTGACACTGTAAAATAAATACTCAAACATGAAGAAATTTGCCAATGTTTTGGACACAAGTCTATTTCAATAAACTTATGTACATACAATACAGTTTTTTTTTGTTTGTTTTTTTACTATAACCAACTTCTAAATGCCTTTCAGGCACTATTTCAGTGTATTTCAACCATCACACCACTTATAGTGCTCATACACTACTTAAAAATAAATTTGAACCTTGTGTGTTGCAAGACATAGCTCCAAGAGTACTGTTTATCATCTTTACATATAATGTTTTCAGGACTGATTTGTTAAATTAAAGCATGATTGTCTGAATAACTAACATTAAAGTTAAATACCATTTATATTCTGTCATTTGTTTACTCATCTAAGTTGTAACATTTAACGTTAAAGATATCCACATCAAATAATACTTTAATAATTAGTATGTGACTTTCGCGTTAATAACAAAATAAATGTATAAAGAGTACGGTTGTGTGAATAGTTTTTTCTAATTCCCCGATAGAGATTACTCAAGTCTAACTTCACAACAGTTGAAATAAACAGCTGAAACCCCCTTGGTAAAAAAAAATAAAAAATCTCATCAAGTGTGTTAACTTTGTCTTAAACACAAAAGTGAGAAACACTTTAGGGAACTGGACATTACATATGAAATATATCAACTTCAAAATCCAAACAAAGCATGCTCTTTGATGTGGTTCGGTTAGCTGGTTCCTGGTCTCCGGCTCGGACAGAGGAGCGACCAACACGTTCAGAGGCCAAAAAGTTGGACCCCCATGCATGGTGGCTAACAAAGTTAATAAATGAAGCATGAATAGGGGGAAATATCGTGCTCCAAATAGACTCGACAACAGCTTAAACCATCCAAACTAGATGTAAAAGCCACCGTCGAGAAAAGAACACTAAATGTAACCGTTTGGTTTTCTATTAGCGGCATTTTCTGGTTTTTAAAAAACAAGCCCCGTGGTTTTCTTCTGGTCCGACTGAGGGTGCTGAACGCCAGTTGCTAATGAGCTATGCTAACGGGGAGCTAAGTCGTAACTGAACACAACTTGGTAAAAGTTGCAGCAGCAATGCGTCTGTTTGGTTAAATGTGTGAACTGATAATCGGTTGGTGGCAAACTTGTTTAATAAAGTTGTTTTGGGTGCGGAAAGTGGTAAATTTGTGAAAACAGACGTCCGTAAAGTGAGTTAACTCGTGCTGCTCGGCTAGCAGCGATACAAGTGTTGCAGTGCAGGCTGGAGGCTGGGATACTCCGCAGCAACAGGACATTACTTTGTCCCCGCTGTGGACGGGGTACTTTTAAACAACAGCGACTCTTTTCGTCCCTCTTTAAACACCAAACACGCAAAAGCCCGTAATTATATGCAAGGAAAGTTAAAAGTCATTAAAGAATTTGAGTTTAGCCACACAGCGAAAAAGTTAACTTTTTTCCACCTCCACCTCCATTTCAGGGAGTGCGGGACGCAGCTTTGCATGCAGGAGAGGAGTGGAGGAGCACGGATTGAAAAAGGCAGCACTTACCTGGTCGAAACAGCAGCGAAAGTAAAACCATCGTCAACGTTACACAGTCCCAAAGCTGCCGCTTAGCCGTGATTTGAGGTCCGCTTCTCCCCATACCAATCCATTCAGTTAGAATGGAGTTCCTCGACTGCTTCTCATCGACGCTGTGGCTGCGGGAAATCAGACAAAAATTCGTCTTCTTTCCCAAGCGCTGTCATTCAAAAGGGGCCCCTGTCTTCAGGGCGGCTCTACGAGGGAGGGGTCTAAAGTGTAGACTGGGCCCAGAGGTGACTGCTGGCCAATGAAATACTAATTATTCAGTAACCACTTGATATTTACATGTAGTGGCAATTACTTGGGACGTGGACAGTGGAAGAGTGCCCTCAACAACAGTGAGGGCGGCGAGAAATAATAATTGCCCTGATTATGATTGAAGAATCACAGGTTTTTGTGGCTATAATAGATATACAACTGCCTATTACATTAACATGTATAATATATGGCATGTATGTGCTGAGGTTAAAATACAGGGCAATTCACCATATTCAGAAGTGACAAGTAATAAAACTTTTCTCATGCAGAAAATTTAAGTCTTTGCACTACAAAGCACTCAGGGGCATCTGCCCTGTTTGCCTCCCCCTCCTCCTGAGGACAAATGTTTGTGTGTTTTCAGCATTAAGCAGGATTTTCTCACCTGTTGTTTTCTCACTCTAAACTAAGAGCTAAAATAATGGAGTTTGATTAACAATTGTAAGTGCAAACTAACAAATTTGCTTAGTTTATCTAGAGATTGTGTTATATATATGTTATATGTTATAGATTCCATATATAGAACCAGAAACTCTCATTGTGAAGTTAGAGATAGCATTATCCTGACATTAATGAACAACAAGTAGAGTGAGAGCGTGAATAGAGGTAACCTATAATGTGGGGTTTTCTGCATTGCAGATAGTTTCTTTGGGGTCGGTAAATTCCCCCTTTAGGTCTCTTTATCCTGGTTGCCAAAACACGGCTATTGTCTGTTTTTGTCACTTACAAGATTCAGAGAAAAATACTCTAACTCAATTATTTTCTCTCAGCAAATCTCAGTGTGTTATTCATTTTTCCATTACATTTTCAGTTAGCAACTTGTGTGTTACTCTTTTGCTTTTGTGGCCAACTTTCCATCTCTCTCACTCCTTCAACGACACTCCGTCTTTCATTTGCACAGCTGCTGTGAGGCCAGACCATCTGCAAGCCACATAGACTCACCAGCTTTCAGTCTTTTTGCCCGACACACACACTGTGCGTTTTTTGTGCCATGCAAATAAAGAATTTTAATGCGCCACCCAATTACTGAATAAAATATTGGTATTAAGAAAATTAACAGTAAAGGTTTGTGTAGTTTCTAGAATTAGCTTAAACGTTGAAGCTTTGTTTTGGTGCAGATGGGACATTTGGTTTGTAGCTGTGGTCTCCCTCTGCGCTTTCCTCCTGACTTTATGAGAGAGAAGTGAACCCAGACAGTTATTGGATCACTGGTTTTTCTATACACATGCAGGCTCCTCCGGCCACACAATTGTGTGATTCAGGTGGCCTGTCAGTCTTGTGAAAGGTCTTCACAGGCCCATGTTGATGTGGGGCTGATATATATAGTGGAGGGGGAAACGAAGACAGCTCAACCCGAGTGGAACGTTTGGATTGTTCTGAGCTGCCAGAGGGGCCTCTGTCACACTGGATCCAGTGTGCCAAGTTTATCCCCCCAGAGGGCTCTACCTTACTCTGTTTGTTCAGCTAATTTTGGAGGCTTGGTTGGTTGATCTGCTTTATGGCTGTGCTTTATGGTCACATTTAAATCCCCTCAAACAGGTTACACTTCGTATTTCCCATGACAACCTGGAGACAGGGCAGTGACGCAGTGTAGGAGGGAGATCTGTTGATGGTGTGGATGTAACGTACAGAAGATTAAAATGAACGCATGTCTCACCTGTTACAGTGTTTGCCGTCAGAAACAACTGATGACATTTCCTGTGGAAAGAAAACACATTGTTAAATTCAGTGTATAACAGCTGAAGATGAGAAAATGCTCACTTTTAGTAATAGTGATGGAAACAATACATTTGCTCACCTAATGTGTGTTACATAAAGATAAAAGACAACAAAATCAAAGCCATAGTTTCACTCAATAAGCAGCTGTCTACTAAATGAACCACGGTTCCACACCACGGCACTGATGACCACTGAAGCAAACAGTTAATTGATCCAGGTGGACGGTAAGGATGAATTCAGCACATGAAAGAAACTCTGAGACCGCCTGTCAGGCTTGATGGGGGGAGAAAGACCTCTTTATTCCCACGTTTCCTTACGAGCGTATTGCATTGCATGACCCAGCAAATATGTATACACTACCAACTCTGAAACAAGTTCGAGAGAGAGTCAGGGTGTGGGTAAGAGTGTGTATCAGGTAAAAAACAAGGCCGGCATATTTCTCCTGCTGACAGTGGGTCACTTGTTCTGGTACAATCGAGAAAAATAAAGTCTGCAGAGTCGGTTTCTATCGACCTCAGCAATGAGAGGAAGGAGTTTTTGAGTTTTGTAGAAATATCAAAATTATCAGAAAAACAAAGAAGAACAGAGGACCTAAAAGCAGTGCTTGATCATTAAAACTTCAGACTTAGAGGCAAAAAATGTAGAGAGCGAAGCAAGAGGGAGTGAGAAAGAAAGAATGGGAGAAAGGGGGGAAGGGAGGAGGAAGGGGGAGAAAAAGAGGGAGTGAGGGATTGGGTTTCCTCTGACTGTGAGTCTGGGCAGCTCCACATGTTCCTCATTAAGGTCCTCACACTGTGGGACCAGCTCCACACCGGGATGCTTGTTTTTGTTATTAGGCCTAACGTGCTGTGGTCTGGTGGAAGCCTGAAAACAGGGCCAGTTCAGGACCATCTCCTCAGCTCACTGTCCTCAAACTGAAGGAACAATAATGCCACTGACTTCACATATATCTGCATGGCCACATGGTAAAAAAAAGCTGTGTATTTTCACAACCTGCAGATAATACATTTTTGCGTATGTGAAACTGTAAAATTCATATTCAAATCTAACCTGATATGTATGAACCTGTAAATACAATAACTACACAACCCCGAACCATCTATTCTCTTTGGCTGTTAACAGAGACTGTAAACTTTAAACTATTTAGTTTTTCTGGAAATGCAATGTTTACAAAATAATGATAAAAAAAAAGTAGAGTTGCGGGAAACTGTACATTTTTCATGCTTCTGATTTTTGTTTAATTTCATGCCCATCTAGATTTGTCAACTGAGACATGTATCATGTTTCTTCTAGCGGCTGATAACATCAGAGATTGGAATCAGAAGTAGCACGCGCCCTCTGTAGCCTCCACTAGCACCACACGGTTGCAATATGAGAGACACACTTATTGAATTTTAAACAGGAACTAGAGCAAATTGAGTGTTTTTTTTTTCTGAGGACCCCTGTCTGAAATGAAGTGGCCTATAGCACAGCTGAGCGATAGAGAGAGAGAGAGAGAGAGAGAGACAGAGAGACAGAGAGAGAGAGAGATGCAGAGAGTGAGTGTCTCTGGTTCAGGCCTCTCGCTGTTAGAGGGGATCTGTTATCTCAGCAGAGATAAGAGAAACTGTGGTGTGAGTGTATACGGGGCAGCACTGATAGCATCTCCATTCAAGGATCCCACTTACGGCACCCTGATTGATAGCTGACAGCATATGGGGGGGGGGGCAAATGACAGCATTTGGAGTGCCTTTGTAGGTACCCCTCAGTAGGTATCCATGCAGGCATCTGTTTGCTGTGTTCCTTTGGATCTTTGTCTCTGAGTATACACAAATTCTCACACATGCATGTCATCTGTGCAGAGAGAGTACTAGTCAGGGCTCTGCACTGCCTGAAATCTGAACTTGTGAGTGTGGAAACAAAGGGAAGATAGATTTTTATTCACATATTTTAACATAAAACCAATTCCATCTGTCTAAGTTGCTTTTGTTTGTTACTTTGGTCTTCACCACACTGAACCAAACTCCTCTCCTCTTCCTCCCTCCTTTTTCGCAGAACAAATGTTGACACAGCGTCAAGCCCTGTGCTCGTGAATAGACAGTCAACTGACAGGTAACCCTAGCTGTGGGGTCACAGGGTCATCCCAGCCTGATGAGGGATGATGGGTAAAATAAATGGAGAGCAGCACACAGAGGGACCTCTGATGTCCTCGGCCTGAAGGGAGAGAGTTCAGGGCCATTTGACCTCTGACCTAAGCCCTGCTTATGTGTTTGTGTGTATGTGTTTTGAGGGTTAAACCTCTCCCCGGTCTTGAATTCTCTAATATTTTTCCTACCTTTATTTTCCAGGCCAAGTTATTTTAAACCAATAAATCAAGTAGCACAAACAGTTCAATGTATGGCTTCACTGAACAGCCTGTGAAGCTTATTCCAATGCATAACGTTGTTTGAACATGCCTCGTCTTTCTCTTTTCATGACAACACTCCCTCACGTCTAGTCTGCAGCCATGATGCATTATGGAAACAGGGAACAAATTGCTCTGTAATGACCTATCACAACTCTCTTTGCTCCCAGAAATTGAAATGCTCATACGCCTCTGCACCCACCAGCTCGAGATTTAATACTCAATACTTTTCGCCTTTCAGTTTGTGCATAGGCGTGAAAGAATGTTTGAGTAATGCAGGAAATACACTTTATTCTATTTGGATTTTGTATTCATTTTTCTTCCTACATTTCAGATAAATAAAGATAGATAAATAAATCTCAAGCAGTTGAGTAATATTTCAAGGAAGATTTTTCTCTCTTCTTTCATTTGTAGACTGAGATTTGAAAGTATTCTTTATTTTAAACTCTTGCATTTTAGGAGTCATAGAAATAATGACCATTTTCAAATCTTTAGCCTAATGCCAAGTATTTTAAAAGCTGCCTTAGGCTTTTCCTCCACGTACACTTTTTGTCCTTTACACCTGACAGCTCGAGGCTTAATCTGCAGATGTGTTTGTGATAAAGCGTGTCCTTCAGTTAGTCTGCAACAGTTGGTATTGTTTCTGCCCTGGCCCACCCAGACAACTGCCCTGAACCAGAAATAGAAGGATAGACAATAACTCATGAGAGTATAAATTTAGCTATTTTGATCTACCAAATTTTTAGCCAAGAAGGCATTTAGAGAATGTCCCTCCTGCCTGAGTTGCTTTAAGGCAGTGAAATGTGGAGCAACAGGGAAAGGGTGAACACTTCTACCAGTCAAGTTTGATTGACTCGCTGTTATATACTCTGAGCACAAATCTGTTAGGTGGGGAAACGTCTGCATGAAGTGCTAGGAAATTGATATGGCTGTTTTCCCCCCTTTTGCTTTTCAGCAGATGTTTCTCACATTCACATTAAGTCTATAGAAGAGTCAGTCCTTATATGGTTTTGTGGGATCACACATATCATACAATAGTATAGTATTAAAAAATCAACTGCCTGTGTTGTTGCCAACAACACTCTGTTAGGCTCTAATAAATATTAGTTTAACACGGTATTAGTGTATTTGGATTATACAAGAATTACACACACACACACACACACACACAATCAAAATGACATTGAAAGCCAGGTTTTCTTTTAAGTTAGATTATCAGTGTGAAATCTTGATTAGCATCTTCAGGCATTTGTGAATCAGAGGATGTTTTGAGCCATGCCATAGAGGAGAAAAATGAGAGACTTACCTTGGATTACTTTGGTATATGCTGTATTGTGAATTGGAGCACTGCTCTAACTGGAGTTTGAATTGGCAGACGCCGTGAACCCTCGTTCCCCCTACAACTTCAGCTGGCCAACTAAGAACTTGGGCAGCTACAGGGACAGATAGCCATTGGAATCAAGGCACATGACAACAGCTGTCTGTTTCAAGAATCGGCACTTTGATTAGAGCAGGATGGTAGTGAGCGATGTGGCCTAATTCCTACATATCTGGGTAGGGCACTTCTGAGAAGAGAAAAAAAGTGAAAGCATTGAATGGAAAAAAGATTGAAGGCACAATGACATGCGTGCATAGCCAGAAACATGAACACCCACACTTATACTACACTACTTATGTTCATAGATAATCATGGGCTTGAAACCATGTGTCAAACTTGGAAACCTTCCCATATTCTCTAAAAGTCCGTCAAACACACAGACAGAAGGATATAAGTGCAGGTGACCACTGGCCCCACTGTAAGATGAGCAAGTGTGCAACGTGAATGAGCCGTGTGTCTGTTATTATGGTCGATCTTCATCCTCTACTACCCCAGCCCCACCCCTGCAGTATCTCTCCCTCTACAGCAATTCTTTTTCAGCTTTATTTTTTGTTGTTCAAACACCAAAACACTACGGAGCCGCAGCTTCACCTCCATCCAGCTCTTTCATGTGGTGTCACTGCTAAAGCATGATATGAACAGAATTCACAAGCAAGAGGGATCATGCCCTATAATGTGTGTTTGGTTATCATTTGGCTGCTGCAAACAGGCCGAAAAGATGTGAATGTGATTAACCTTGCCAGACTGACTCAGCGTGCTCGCTCCGGGATATAAGCATGCGTTCCTGGTGATTTATAGATGCGGAATAGTCAGCCACAAGGCCTCAGGCTGAGGAGAGAGAGAGAGGGAGAGAGCAAAACAACAGTACTTAATGCAAGTCTGACAAATATTCTGCAGGAAATCCATACAGACTGCTCCATCAAATCTTTCAGACCCCCTGGTTCTTCCACAGTTGTAAATTGCAACTTGTAAACTCACAAATTCCACATTAACAAAGCTAAAAGAAGGGGGAAAAAAACATTGTCTACTTTAGTTTACTTTGCAGTAATACACCATACTGTTTCTGCCTTGCCCAGACAGCATAGAAAATGTATCTTTGCAAGCTCCCTGGGAAATGCTCCTTGGAACAGATGTGAATTTCCAATAAAAGTGATTCTTAATCCTGCATGCATTTTTCAAAGTTGTGAAATTGCAAAATACCTCATAGGCTACATATGATTCATCCAGCATTGTTCTTTCCTGTCTCCCAGAGTTTGTTCTGTCCAATCTCTTTAGGCAAGCAGCTGTTCACGCTGACAGCTGCAATCGGCCATTCACTGCAGCCGAGAGGCAATTAAAAAAATCAAGCCAATGTTGTGTTTCAGTTGATCCATTGCTATTTCTACATATAATCCCCTCTCTCATGCCTCCCCTCTCTTTTACGTACACACGCACACACCAGCTCTTTCTCAGGCGTATTACACACACATGCTCATGAGCAGCCCCATCAAGAGCGTCAGAGACCGATGATGGTGAGATGGTATGGGCATTCTTTTTTTTTTCTAAAGACAAAAGCCCCAAATTGCAGTGACATGGCACCGTTGGATTTGAGGCATTATTAAGGCCAGAGCCGAGAGGAGCCATGTAATCTCCAAGACTTACTGGTCCACAGATTTTTTCCATATCTTCTTCAGTGGAGGTATGCGGCCACACAAAGTCTGCCTGGCGTCACAGTGGCATTCAGCTGAGGGTTAAATTGAGCCGAGGCCGTGCCTTGTGCCACAAGCACTGACGCATTGTTATGCGTCCGTGCACACGTAAACACATACATTCATACAAGAGCTTGCATGCCCAGTTGTGCTTCTTTCTTCCAAACACACACACACACACACGCATACACACACTTGTACATTGACCATGCCTCCAGTTGTTCCCTCCTCTCACGGCACACAGCAGGTGTGAGGCGGGGTGTGATAGAGCTGGGCTGGGTGGGGGTGTTGTGCTGGGTGATCTGCAGTCTTAAGAACAGCTTTTCTATTGTTTCAAATGTGTATGCTCTTTTGGAAATGATTTGGAAAATTTAATGGGATTAAACCATTTGCCATGCACTTAGGCTCCCAACACAACACAAATACATACTCATTTATGAAATATGATAGAATTGTATTTGCCATATGGGAAAGATTCATTCTGATGGTTGTTGGTTGTTTTTGCCTTCCTAACATTTTCTGATACTCGTAAACAGAGTAATCCCTCTACTCACACATCCATGGTGCCATATGGTTTGACTATCAATGCCCTCGGTCACGTGCAGTGACAAAGAGAGCGATGGCCTTGGGTAAAAGGACAGGCTCTTTTAGAAGGAGATTCAACAAATCAACTATATCCTCAAGCTGACACAGTAAACTGTAGGTGAAGCAGAGGCTGACAGCGGTGTGATGAGAAGATACACAGACTCAGATTCAGGAGTCAAGCTGGGATGCAGAGGAGCAGTGTCCTGTGTCAGAAAATTACAGATGTAAGATAGCTTTCCTGCACAAATCTTATATCGAGGATGAGGCCAAGTTATTATCATGACTCAAATGCTGGAATAAAAAACTAATCCGTAGCAAAGAAAGAAGATATTCTGAATAATATGACAAAAGCATTCCAATACCAAGCCTTTTTTTCCCCCCAATGTGAAATGCTGAACAAGCAGTTATTTTCCTACTCTCCAGACAAGTAAACATCTCTGCTGCTGCCAACTCTTATAGCTGCAATTCATTCTCTGTTCCTGAAGCAGAATGAGATCTGATTTTATTTTGCACAGCTTTAAGTGAAATGGGGCAAGATTATCATCCATTCATGACTCAAAATGTATTTCAGTTTGCAGGACAACTATCCAACCTTTGGCTGAAATAGCCAAAACCTCTCTATTCTGATAAAGTACATTTCAATCAATGATATGAGGTGAATTCAAGCGAAAACAACTCTCTGCTGTATGTTCTGCTTACCTTCCACAAACTGAAATACCACAATTTTCAATATAAAGCTCGCTCCTCTGTTTGTTGTTTTTCCTTTGCTCTTTCTGTTTCTCTGTGCATTCTTCTCGGCAGATGCCATCACTCTGTCAGAGCAGTGCATAATTGTCCCTAACCAAAGAGATGATCCACATGATTTATTTGTAATGGATGGCGCACAGACAGACCATTATGTACATTGAATGGCAGGCTTTAACCAGCTGTGGACTCACTGTTTCCACACACACACACACACACACACACACACACACACACACACGCACACACACACACACACACACACACACACACACACACACACACACACACACACACTGAATATTTTTTAAAAAGCACCCGTCCTATATTCTGGGAAGACGGGAAGTATGGATCATATGGGATGGTGATTTCTGACTTCCTCTGGAGTCTTGTCTAATGATTGCTGGGGATAAAGGGGCCATCATCTTTCCTGTTCACCCCTCCACCCCCCTCCCCCCAAGTACTTCCTGTCTGCCACATGTGTGCTGCAGCATCCAGACGTCCATATACTTCATTCTTTCTTCTCTCAGTGGTTGAGTGAGAAAGGTGCCAGTCACAGTGTTACAGGCCAGGAGGATCCAGTTCTCCTGACGTTATTTCAAATATTTAGAAATTCACGGACCGTCTCTGTCAAATGGTTCCTCTGTATTGAAATAAAATGTTACATATAGTTTGTGGTGCTGTTATCAAATCAAAAACTTCCTTCTCTCCCTCTTCTGCATTGTTCCTCTCCTTTTTCTCCACTACCTCCTCCTTCTCCTTCTCCTACTCTTCATCTGTCTTCTCCTCCGCATCATCCTCTTCCTCCCGCTCCAGACAGGAGCATTACAGAGTAATAACAGTCGGCTAGGAGCGCTTTCGTAATTGCCTGGGCTCATGTGCTGTGGAAAGCCAGGGCAGGGGCCAGCGGCATCAAAGCCTGACTGATCATTCCTCAGCCTCCCTCCACTGAAAGGGGGGACAGAGGAAAAGGAGGGGGAAGAAACACAAATACAGATGGACAAACAAACCAGGGGAAGTAAAAACTGAAGCAGATGTGGTGATAGCAGTAGATGGACAGATAGACGGACGGACAGAGCTGAAGAACTGTAGCCGCACAAGTGACTTCTCCTCCTCTTCTGCTCCAACACCTGTTAATATTTAACCAACAATGGGGGTGGCACCAGCAGTAGGGATGAAAAAAAAAAAATCAAGAAAAACAAAAAAGTGATGTTGAGGTGACATCATGGATTATTAAGGTGGGGGTGGGTCTAATAAGGGCCTGGTTTGGCCTGGTCGGTAAAGAGGGCAGGAAACTGAGGCAGAAGCAATTTGAGAAGCTGAGGCCTCAGTCTGCAGCTGTGCACTCAGTTTCTCTCTCCCAGCCACACAGCTGCAGGATTGACAATACTTCAAGTATTTACCCATGACCTCTCCTCTACTTCACAATCCAATGCATGTTTATTCGACACATATGTTACAACTGAATAAATATTCGTATATATATATATATATATATATAAGAATATCTAATCAATACAAGTTTATAGGAGAGGTGAGATTAAAAAAAATCCTTAAAATGAGAAAAATCTCTTAGCTGTATAATCCAAAAAAATAAAATAAAATAAAATAAAATTTCATATATTGTTTAACACCTTTTTCTTAAGTTATGCTTGGCATCTTTTTCCAGAGCAGTTTGAGTCAGTGGAGCAGCTTACTTTTTAGTCATGTCATGTGTTTTTCCATGGAGACATTATAACACGAGCAGCACTAACATGGAAAACATGCAATCATCCCAACAGATGTTGTCCAGAGCACAGAGATTAGCAAAGACTACAGTAAAACAATGAGGTGAAGATTTATAAGACACTGTTGGATGATGCTGCTGCACCACACACTGTGATCAGAGTCACATACCGACAGAAAAATCTCTTCAGATTGTGATGCTCCACGTTTGAACTACTAATCATCTGTGTATGTGCGTGTGTGTGTGTGTGTGTGTGAGGAGGCGTGTGCGCTACATCGTGCCAAACACTGAGAATTTATCTCTGCAATCTTTTTATTGGCTGTGTTTAAAGTTGCCAGATTGTGAGCAGCTTTCCCCTTTGAAACTATGTGCTGCTTGCAGTGTCACAGTGCTGCATTCATCTTTGCAGACGCCTCAATTACAACCCACTGATAGCCTTAAAGCTGGAGAGGAGCTCAGGAATGCTCTGATGGGGCAACTGCCAAGCATCACTACACAACACCATCAGCTCCTAGCACCCAACAGAGACAGAGAAAGAGAGAGAGAGGAGAGGGGGAGAGAGCGGGATGAACATCAGTATGTCTGCAGACCAAACCAGGAGAGAGGAGGAGGAGGAGGAGGAGGGGATAATATGTGGCACCACTCTGAGAGCTGAGCCCTCCGCCACGGCGCTTTTGTTGCCAGATCACAACCAGATGTGCCAAGTGTGTCCAAACAGGAATGACTGTGTGAAGGCAATTTTCAGCAATTTGTCAGATTTTAGAGTTGCCCCCCCCTCCCCCCTCTTACCCCATGCCTCCAGAAAGACAAATACAAATGCTAGAGGAGCACAACAATCATCTCAAACGGGCTTGCTCCACTCTTTCCCTCCAGCGCAGTCGTGATGAGAGATATACAGCACAATGTCTGAGCACAGAGGGGCAAGACAAGGCCTGTAGTATTGACAAATAACCTCCCACCTAACTTTCATGTATCAGCGTCACTGAATCTACTGATCCAAATGTTCAGCACATTTATTTACTCTTTGCTTGTAGAGTCAAAATCCCAGACAACATTCACACACCTTAAATCCATCATCTCAACTCACCTTCAACAACACAGCCAAAACAAAGAGAGGGATAAATAGAAAAAAAGTAAATCTTTCTCAAGACACCTCATAAATTACAGCTTCACTCTCAAGGTTATACAACCAGTATAACCTCATGCTAGTGTTAGCTTGATTTCCAGAGCTTGGATTATGTGGCTTTAAGGAAGAACTCTTGGGGAATACTACTGCATAAGTGAAAACAAGTTGTCCAGACCTCTGTTGCCCGCTACTCATCTCAGCTTGAGGCTAGCAGCTCGAGGCTACATTAGCTGCTGCTAGTATAAAACACCTGAATCTCCAATTGAACTGTGGGTGGTCTGGTTGCAATGTGGGTATTCTAGGCAGTTAAGTTATGACTATCCATTGTTAGTTATGTTATGGAAGTGCAATGCTAAATCTGCGGAGTACTCTTTTAAGTCTCTTAACAATAATCACATTTTCCTAGACATTGGAAAAGAAAGTATGCTTTGTTGACGCGATTAAGGCCTGTGTCATAAGAAACTGAGGGCAGTGTCTCGTCTTTATGGCAACTATGAAATATATCAGCTCAAGGGACTGGGGAATGGAGAGTTTGGGGTGAGTGGTTGGAGGCTATAGGTGCAAAGATGCCCCCCAGTTCTCCTCTACTTCCTCCATCTCCAGTTACACAAACTGCACAAACAACACAGCGGCTGGCCCTCACCTGTGTAGAGGAACTTATGATCCCAACTATAGCAGCCCCCTCAGGCCCTGCTGTGTTTTTATGCCCCTCACCAGAACAATCTGAAGAAATGGCTTTTGCACCATTGCATATAAGCAGGCAATTGGAGGTAAGGAGGTATGACCTGATGAGAGCCACAACTGCACTTTTCGCTCAGGGTCGCTCAGGGTGGTGGTCACGAAGGCTTATTGCAAACACACCAGAAACATCAAGGCTGCACTCATTCTGTTTAGCAGAGTGAGAAAACACATGACACTCTCGGATGCTAATAAGTAAACACGCGGACGTGGTTGGAGGCTCATATACAGCTGCATGTCCGTCGTTGTGTCATATGTGGCATCTCGTTTTGTTTTGTTATGAAGTTAAATTTGCTGTCGGCTTTTGATTTTATTTTATTATTTTAATGAATCCCACCCACCTAGTCGAAGCTCTCTCCCTCTTTTTCTTGAGTCACACGTTTGGAAGGCAACAAGTCTGAATCCTGGGACCAATGAAAGGGACAATTGTGGGTGGGTTTGCATAACGTTTCTGTCAGTCATGTGTCTTGTTGCTCCGTAAGTGAGTTCAAATTCACCACTAATGCCTGTTTTAATTTGTTGCCTCATTGCTCTGGAATTCAGGATAAATTGCTGTTGCTGTTGTTCATCTTGGTTACAAAATGGCTTGGTTACAAAATGGCTAGTCCTGCTTGGAAATTTATTGAGTGTTTACCATATTTATTAGAGTTTGTTGCTCTGTCTTATATAACAGACGGGATTTTGCTTACACTTCAGGAAAAAGGAATGTCAAACTAAACCACTCCATATTTCAGCATAATTGCATTTGCCATATACTGTATGTACAGTAATCACCAACTGGAAATCTAACTCCATGTAATTAAATCAGTGCAGAAATTTACTGTTTTGGTATTACACCAATAAAAAGGTTGTGAAATTCAGGACACATTTAGGATATATGTACTTGACTTTTTTCAAAGCTGAAATCGCCAGAAAGAAAGGCATGTCGGCAGTTGTGGTGCAGACTGTCATAACCCAGAAATCGAGTCAATTCCAGCCAGTAAAACTGTAAAGTTGCGGGTTTTCCCTCCTTGGGGTGTGTGTCTAGCATTACAGCTGAAAGATGGACAGCAGCATTGGAGTTTCCTTACAGGAATCTGTGTGGGTGTGAGAATGGGTGCACATGAGAATACCCTACACTTTTTAGAAATACTTTTTTCCTCTTCTTTTTCAAGCGTATGTTTGCGTGTTTATACCATTGTGTCATGTGTCATGAGGGAGTTTTCTTTTTTTCTTTTTCGGTTTTGAGTGACATTCACACTTTGCGCTGAAATGTGTGCAGACCAGATGTGGGTAGAATATTTAAAATAATAGCCTGGTGCAAGAGTGTTTGTGTACAGTATGCATCATTTGGTTTAGTGGTGGATTATGTTTATGCACGGAATATCTGTGTGAGTGCCTGGGTGTGTCTGTGTCTGTGTGTGTACAATATATATTGCATATGTACAAACATGTCTCTTTATCTTACGGTATCAGTCATGTATGTGTGTGTGCATGCTGTGCCATGCATCTAAATACCTGTGGTTCTAGCTATGAGTTTTCCTTTGACAAAAATATGTTGGCATGCACTTTTATACATACAGTATGCTGGTATGTGAGTGTGTGACAGAGTGTGTTCAGAGAATGTGCATTAGTGCAGGCGGTGTGTGTTTGTGTATATAGACACATAGCAGCTGCTGGACACCACCTGTGGCAGAGCCCTCCCTCAGGCCTGTTGTGGCTCTAAATAGTCCCTCTGGGCTCACAGGGATTCAGCCTGTGGATGTCAGAGATGGCCAGGCACAGGGGGAGCCCTGCCAGGCTGGATGGATCACTCTATTTTGTCTGTACCACCTTTAAACATTTTTTTTTGTCCTATAAAGCAAAAGAAATTCACTCCTAAGAAGTCACTTCTTCTCTTTCCCCCATCTTTCCCTCTCTTTTTGTCAGTTTTACAGGTTTGTTTCTTCTTCACCTCATTTTGCTGTGGCTGGCTGACAGATGTCTATCAGCTCCATCGTTTACCCCCACCCCAACACAGCTCCAGGCCCTACCATGCGACAGAAAACTGGCAAAACTCTGCTATAAAACAGGCCCATAAATGGACACCCACTATTCTGGCTGTCAAGATGTTCATCATGTATAAAAAGTCACCTTTTTTCTAGCCAAACATATTTGTTAGGATAATTGTGATGATCTGAATAATACATTTAGTCACCTTCCTATCAGCACAGAAAATTGTTTACTGTCAGTTTGTTCCATGTGATTCCTATTTACTCTCCCATCAACGACTTGTATTTTGCTCTGGTAAATACAACTGCACAGTGTGATAAGAATTTTTCAACATTAATGCATGTAATAGAGCAATTTTGTGCCCTTGATTTTGAAAGGTTTTAAGGCTCAGTTTTCATTCATTATCTCCCTAACTCAATTTCTGGCTGCACGGCAGATAGTTACAGCCCATAACCTTTAGGTAAGATTTGTAATTACCTTCATGTTAGGAAGAGAAGAGAAGAGAAGAGAAGAGAAGAGAAGAGAAGAGAAGAGAAGAGAAGAGAAGAGAAGAGAATTGCAAACATAAGAACAATCTTGTTTGTCTGCCTTATCTTTGTTTTCTGATACAATAGCCTGTACTGTCTCCATTTGGTAAACAGATAAGAATAAGAGCACTGTGATAAGCAATTGTTAAATACCTAAAACTGCACTTGTTGTGTTAGTAAGTCATTCATTAGTGAGGTCGTCACGAGCCATCACAGGCGAGCTAAAAAGAATAATAGGTTATGGTGTCTTATTTTGCACTGAGAATTAAATCTGCAAAAAAAAAGTATGATAAGTTTCTCCATTACTCAGTGCGTGGGTTTTAATCTACATGTGCCTAGTATCATGACACATCACACGTTCCTATTTTACATCAACGTTTTTTCATTTTTCCAACGCTGAAATTGCAGACAGGTTGGAGAATGTGTGTGTTAGTAATTTGGAAACTTAGTTGTGGGGGTTAGCAGTGTCATATCCCACAATGCACCGCTGAATTCCTTTAACATGTGGTGAGTCAGGAAAGGGGTGGTTGACCTATGCCTTCCCATGAGCCCCTTGGGAACAGCTTTGCTCCGTTGCTCAAGAAATCTAGGATCACTGCACAAACTGCTGTGCTAGTTGTGACTGGAATTGTAATCACTTTATTATCCTTCTTCCCCTTCGAACTGAACTCTCACTGTTCTTTCTTTTTCTTTTCTCTGTTGCCCCTCTTTCACCGCTGTACATTTTCTTATTTGTGCCTGTTTTTTTTCTGTCTTGTGTCTGTTTTAGTCTTCTTAGTATTCAGTACGACACCAGTTCTGCACATGCAATCCATTACGGTAGGTAGAAGAGAGAGAAAGTACAGGAAGCTGAAAGTGAAACGTGTTCCTCTACTTTATTGTGTTCCCTGAACACATTTCTACTCTCTGTGGCTTCCCAAACTGTGATATCATTGCCAAATTGTTGAGCAGATTGGAGATGATTTTGGATTTGGATGATTTGGAGATGTGATTTTGATTTTAGAGGAATATCCAGTGTATATATTAGCATTTCCATTTTCTTCTACCACTACAAACTACTTCAAATTAGCTCCACCTCAACAACCTGCAATGTTTAGATGCGTCTTACAAGGGCGTAGGTTTGCATATGGACCGTAGAGACATGTCCCTACCAATATTTTGGGAGGACAGAATTGTCCCTACCAATATCTGAGTGAACTTCCACTCACTGTGTTTGGAGATAAGTCATATTAGATCATTCTGATGCGTGTCCGGCTCTAGGCGTGGGCATGGTATTGTTTGTTTGTTTTTATTTGTTTTTTTTGTTTTTTTTTGCCAATAATCGATGAAATTAATTTTAAGATGGCAACTTTGGCTCTGATGCAGCTATCTGTCTCTGATTTGTAATTTCCACTCTGTGGTCTGCAGCAATGCCCCGCCCACAGCACGATGTGATTGGTTAGACGTCACGGGTAATAGCCTATCAACGCTGCAGGCTGCTGTGTACACAAATGGTCACAGTCGAGCGCATCTCCTGTTAAGGAGCTGAGCTGTGTCGAAGGTAAGACAGCAGACATCACTGAAGATGTAATTAACATCACAATCCTCTACACTGAAGTTAGAACAACACCACACTCTGATAAACAAGTTCATCTGTAGGTCCAAGACACACGGAGCGAGAGAGAGAAAAGCTAGCGCTAGCTGCTAAGCTAAAGTAACTAGCTGATCTGAAGAGCCTGTAAACAACTACTCAATTAGTGAAAGTCGTTAAAAGAAGCAGAGAGCTCTGGGTGCTGGAGCGGAACTAGTGTAAATTTAAATGTACGGCAGGTAGTTAGTCACTCTGACGAAGAAAACACCAACATTAACTGTTTCAACAGAGCAGCAATAAACTTTACCAGTAACAGAAAACTAGTTACTGAAAGACATTTTACCACAGTAGAAGTAAAATCACTGTGTGAAAATGTACTCTGATAAAAGTATAAAGTATGTCAGTTAAACTGTCTCTGAGTAAAAAATGTTTTGTGTTACATTTTAATGGGAAGAGGTAAACCATGTTACATGGTGATAATAATAATATATGATGATAAAACTGTTAAAGAACATCTTTAGGCTGCCAGGTGAATCAGTTCACAGGTGAGGACAGCACGAAAATCAACCAATTCCAGTCAGGTTCGTTGCAGCCTGTGCATCCAACTGACAAGTACTAATACACACTCAGTTGGCATTTTATTAGAAACATCCAGCTAAAACTGATGTAGTCTAATACAGCAGTCCTGTAGTAAATTCTAAATGAAGATTATAATATTCAGTTTTTATAAAACATTTTTTAGACAGTTGTTGATTCAACTGTATGATCATTTTTGAGGAATTATTTTGTATGCTGAAACAGCAGCAGATCAGTGAAGTGGAGGAGGCTGATGAGGAAACAGGTGCACCTTCAGGGTTTTAGGTGAGGTTTTATAGTGATAGTGTGATTAAATAAACACTGTTATGGTTTAATTGTAAATTACTAACTTATATATAATGTAACCATGGTCCATCTATACTGATGTTAACTTGTAAGTTATTATAACACCTTTGTTCTGGAGGGGTGGCGGTGTTGTTGTGTCCCTACCAATGTGGAGACCAAACCTTCGCCCTTGGCTTCTTACCTGTTATTTTGTCAGTGTGATCGAATTGTTGCATGGATACATTGCCATGATATTTCATCTAGCACATTTATCAGGTGAAAATTTATATTTGTCCAGTACTTTGGTTCATGACCAAATACATACAAAACTGATGACATTCATCAGCCAGTATTTTGTGCATATATTTAGCATACTGTAGCATTGAAAGATGCTGGTAAGGCTAAGTTTAATTCAACATAGACTTGTGACTTCTACACACACAAAGTCTGTGTGGAGAGGGAGTAAACTGGCCCAGGATGCCATAATCTAACTCTGCTCTTCTATCCTGTTTTTGTAGATGCTTGTGGTGAAAAACACCTAGACAATGTGTAATATGTTAATATAGTGAACATATGAAGTATATCAATTTCATTGGTTGAATTATATTGAAATATAACCCAAACTTTGTTGAGTGGTCATGGATGAGATGCTCTTGGGTGTAGAGTCATAATAAATACTTCCTTTACACAATGGAAATGCTACAAACATTTCAGTGTGTTTTTGCATTTTCTGAGCTTGAAGATTAAATACTTGTATTACCTTCACAGTGAACAAAGAAAGGAAGTATTGTCATCAATCCATTTTTTACACAGTATACCAGTCTGGTGGGAGAAGTTTTGATTTGAACCCACATATATTTATATTAGCTGGAACATTAGAAATATTCTGTAATTAATGACTGAAACAGTTTATAGTAATTCTGGTGGCACCATCCTGCCGCCAGAGATGCGCTGTCTAAACAGATGCAGACACGAAGAGTTCCCTCTTCATACAGTAGATTATACTACTACATAACCATATCAAAAAAGGATTTACACTGTGTCATCACGGACAAGATCCTGGTTGTGAAAACACTTTGAGTCATCACACACAGGTGCTTTGATCAAGGCCAGTGGCTCCCTAATTAGTGGAGCAGCTTTTATCAAAGGGAACTGGTAACAGACTCGAAGGTCTCATAGATGTCACCGAGGCCTTGGGGCGTAAGGAGGCTAGAACTTTAGGTCAGGGTCATGAGAGGCATGTGTCCTGATGGCTTTATTGTGGCAGTGAAAGGGGCTGTGTTTTGGGGATGAGGAGCGGCTCTGCTCTAGTCCACTGGTGGTAGCGGCGGCGGTGGGGGAACCGTTAGAGGGGACTCAACGAGTGGGGAGCAGAGATGGGAGAATGGGAAGTAGACAGCTGCACAGGGGTGAATAGGAGGTCCCTTTGTGTCCTGCCAACAAAAATCTGTGACCAATTATCTGTGTCTGTCTCTCAAGGGGGAATTCTTGAACACTTTGGGTGGGTGCATTGAGAGGATGCATAAGGGGCAGTTGTGGGAGAGAAAGAGCTGGGGTGCATTGTTGGTGGTTTGGGAGCAGGGTGCTACATTCGTTAGTTTCAGATCTTGTCTTTTTTAGAGGCATTGCAGTGAAGACAAAGCATTTCTATTTACATTTTAGGTTACTAATTAACAAAAAAAAGCACATAACATTCAAGAAAATGTTTTGCATTCAATCCAGTGCATGCAGCCCTAGGTAAACCCAGTAAGAATGTTTTATTGCATCTCCTGCTTGTCTATTTTAAGCACAGGAAAATAACAATTTGTCCCACAATTGCTGAATTACGCTTGCCTGTGCTCACCCCCGACCCCACTGAGAGAGCTTCCTATTTGTGTGGTTAGATTTCCAGCTATGTGAAAAGTGTGTCCTACAGAGAGACGGGGAAAGTGGTTGAGAGAAGGGAAGTTGGGCCCATGGATGGCTTGTAAGCCATGTGTTAGACATTAAAAGGCTAATTACAGTTTTAAAAGCCCCATGTTTACCGCTGAGAAAAGCCTTGTTAGGTATATTTTACTGTCTCCCCTGAAATTATTCATCCTTGACAAGCTCAATTGACATTATCATAATTACAAATGTGATTGCGGCTTAATCGTTCCAACCACTGTTTTTTAAGTGTCTGCAGCGGAAGTCAGTTAGGCTCAACTGTTCCTCACTGACCATTCATCAAAACAGGAAAACAGGATACAGGATAGTTGTCTTCTTGTAATGGCACGCTTGAAAGGAAAGCTAACACAGTAAGTTAACACAGGTAGGCCTTCTTTTATTGTTGCCATTCATCATTTCCTGTTGACAGGTGAGCGGAATAAAAACAGGTACAAATAAGTAGAGGTTCTCTTGTTGATGTCTCTGGAGTTAAATATGAAATAGTGCTGCAGTGTGTTTGTAGGATGAGGATAAAAGCATGTTGTGAACTCTGCCCCAGTCGTGTGTTATTGCGTAGGTATAGAATAACTCTGCTGCCGCTGACCCCGCGACCACCTCTCTCCTCCGATCCCACATGGTTGCCAATAGCGATGACTCTGGTTGATCTTCACCTGTCAAAGCAAAGCTCTGACTAAAGACTTGCAGCTTGAGGAGAGGAAAAGAAAACAAGAAGAAAAGAACAAATAAGCCAACAAGCGGCTTTGTGTATACCTCAAATCTTTTCTTACGAAAGGGGTTTAAAAAAATAGTACTAAGATTTTCTCATGCTTGAAAAAAAGGTGTGAAAACTTAGAAATGGCTTATTTTATAAAATGCATCTAGGACTTAAACCTAAACTTAAATTATAACTTAGTTTGCACATTTTCAACTCCGTTAAAGTTTTAATCCTTAATATTTCAGTCCTGCTTAATTAGGCGGCACTGATGGTTACCATAGTAACATCAAGTATGGTTTAATACTACAGCAAACACTCAATGAGCAACTACTTTGTCAGAAACACAACAGAGGAGCAACTGTTTACCGTGCAGCCAAACAAACTCACTTTGTGTCAAAAAATAATTGCAGCACAAGTTTTCCGCAGAACACTAACATTGGTGACCTTGCTGAAGAGCTATGCAGCCTGTCATCTGAACATCTAACAGCTCACTCTGATGACTCCATGCAAAAGTTTAAAAATGACCTGCTGTCAAAAACTTAAAATTATAAAAATGATTTTGATGAACAGAATCATTTTTGATGTGATTGCTTCACAATAAACGCCAGCCTGTTTCCGTGAGTTAGCCACAGCAATGTTTGGCTTGCATTAGCATAAACACTTAATACAGCTCTGACATTGCTTACATTCTATGAACCAAGACTAAAACCTTTGGTAAGACAGCTTTTAGCTTTTATGCTCCGCGCTGAGAACCTGAGAGCAGCCGAAAGTGTTGAAATCTTTGAACAATAACTCAAAATGGACTTCATCAGCCTGGCTTTTTATTAAGTATAGTTTTTAGGAATAACTTTAGGAATGTTGTAAATTGTATTTCATTCTATTTTTATGTCATTTTGTTATTTATATTATTATACTGGTTATTTCTTCTGTTTTTTAACATATTTGTTGCTTTTAAAATCTACTTTCCTGTATCTCATTGTTCGCTTTCTTATTTGATTTGTGCTTTTTTTTGGCTTATCAGACATTTACGAAGCACTTTGAACTTGGCTTCACTTGTATTTGACAGGACATTTTTGCAGTGCATTGTTTCTGGTGAATGTGTGAAGGCAATTTGAATCCAGCACAGGAATGGTGGACCCTGTCATTAATTAGTATACAGAGAGGTAATTACTGAATGTGAATACAGTACATTGGAATGGCTATTGTTGAAATGCTTTGATAACTAGTATCAAAAATTAGGTTTGATTTAATGAAAATCTAAGGTATTATAACTTTATGTTTTTTAACTGTTTTGTCTTCATGTGAATTAACCCAGAGGTCTAAACTTACCCTTTCAATGCCTTCAGCAGTTTGAAAAGGAGTGAAATGCGACAAGTCCTAATCAATCAATCGGCAGGCAGCAGGAGGTTGGCATTGTTTTGCATTTCTTCAGTTTGTTTCTTCCTGGGATTTTTCTTCTCCTGACAGGAGGTGCCGCGAGCATACCAACAGTTGAAAGAGGAGTCACATTCTTTCAGCAAGGATTCCTCCATCCTTCCTTTGTTCAAAGTTTGTGTTTGTTTCAGGGGCTTTCCTCACCTTGAACTCTTTTTTTTTTCGTAGATAAGTAGACTTAACCAACCACAGACAGGGTGAGGCTCAATAACTGCCTCTTTGGCACAAAATTTTAACCTCTGAGATTTGAATGATATTACCAGATATTATCACTGTTCCTGAATTACAGATGTGCGGCAGGAATCACTTGTTTCAATTTGTTTACCATATGTGGTCACATTCTGTTGTCATAATGTCAGGCCAGAATTAGCATGTGGGCTATTTTATTGGCTTTTCACAATTACCCATGTCATGTGGTTTCTGTCAGAGCAAAAGTACAATGAAAACTTTCCGTGTTTATAGGGGGAACAACTCTCAGGAAACTTGATTGAAGTTGTCTGACTTAAAGAGAGAAGCCCCCTGGTTAAAAGCCACTAAGTCCTCAGTTCTACTTGACTAGCGTCCGACCCGCTTCCCCAACTCCTGGAAAGATGGGAGTCAAAAATTCCAGCCAGTGTATCCCCCTCCTTGGCAATCTTTTTAGAATTAAAAAACAAATGAGGTCCAAGATCCTCTCTCTAGAAGTTCTGTTTGTCTTGTATAAGGGTTAAGAAAATAACCTCAAGTCTTTACCTTAGCGTGGGTCAGGGTCAGCGGAAGGAGGGGGCTGGGGCTGGAGGCTGTGTATTCATCCACAGGTCATTGTTACAGTAGAAAGTAGCATGGGGGCGATCACAATGGAGCTGCAGGGTGAGCAGACTCTCCTCCTCTCCTCTCTGGGTTTGTTCACAGTGAGAGATCTGCAGAAAGCTGTGGGGCTGAATGTGGAAATTGAGGCTACCTGTTGCATGAAACAGCTCAGGCATTATGCATGCTGCTGGCCTGCCACCCTCAAGGGAAGGAGAGTGCAGGCTGCTGATGGAGACTTGGCTGTGGAGCCTAAAAGCACATCTGGTACACGTTGTGTGGACTACTTTTTTTGTCTTAAAAGTGCAGATGGTCTTGAATTGCTTTAAAAAAAAAAAAAAAAAAAAAAAAAAAAAACCTCCCCATTCTACAAAAAATAACACAAAAAAGTAGAACCTTGGGGAACCTTGACCTTACCTTTGGGGTTTTATTCTTGCTGGTTCAGTTCCTAAGCTGTTACTGGACACAGAGAACCTGTATGGAGGCGAACAGAGATACAGCTGCAGAAGTTAAGTCTGTAGAATAAAAACCAGTAGAAGCAACAGAACCACATTCAACCAGTTGTTCTCTGAAGAGGTTATGTAATGAGCCCCAAACAGGTGATGTATGCTTGGGCAGGAGCACCAAGCTGTGGCCTGGCTCCTGTTGACATTGGCTGTGTTCTTCGGGGCCCGTCTACAGGAACGACACAAGCCTGTGTTCAGGCCTCTCACCTCTTCTTGACTATTTCCAGGCCTTTATACTTTTTAGTCACTCCACAACTGAGCGCTGCGTTGTTCTTTTTATATGACAGGCTTGTAACAAACAACCATGAAAATATATTTTAAAGTAATAAGAATGCACAATTAAGCTTTGTGCAGGCTCATGCAGGCTTGAACAAACAACCTGACTTTCTTCTGCATTAGCCCACAGCACATGGAGCTTTTCTGGCAGTGCCCAGTGTCTGTTGACTCACCAGGGTGCACCTTGCCAGCTATTCATACCTTCCTCCCACTCTCATTTTATTTCTCCAGCAAATCAGTCAGTTAGCCCGCTAACCAGGCCATCAGCCAGCCAGCCAGAAACCCAGATGGGAAAATCACGACTAAAACAACAGCTTTGACTTCAGTCCCCCAAAACTAAAGATGATCTCTTTGTCTTCATCTAGTAATGATATCTATCTATCTATCTATCTATCTATCTATCTATCTATCTATCTATCTATCTATCTATCTATCTACTAATCATTCGATTTTGTTAAAAAAAAATTGTGCTTTATTACAATTTGGGTCTTATTGTTTTGACCATCTTTTCTATCAGACAGGTTGTAAATAATCCAATTTTATAAGACATAAGTGAAATAAAATGTCAATGCAATGTCTGCGTGTTTCCACCTTGGCACTGCAGTGAACCAATGACCATCTCATAAAAACAGAGTTTAATTCATCATATAACCTAAGGAACCAATACCATCAACTGCTCTGCACTGCAGAGGATGAGAGCTCCCTCAGCCACTGTCAGTTAAATCTAACTAACAACATAAAGAAATAAAAGATGCTAACTGCGCTAACTGTCCTGATATGTCTGCTATAGTCACTGATTTTGGTGCACAACAGACTCCTCATCTGAGTCTGGGTCTGACTGAGGCTCAAACATTTGACTGAGCCTCTCCAATTTTTCCTCTAACTCTATCCATCTTGATGCACACTGCTCTTTCACCTGCCAACCTAGCCAGATTTTTCAATTAGGAAGTAAGTGTAGATGTGCTACCAGCCTAGTTTTCCTTTTTTTTTTTTTTTTTTTAAACCATGTTAAACAAAATATAGATTATAGCAGAGTATTTTTATAGTTGAAAACATGTCTGGAGAGGAACTTTAGATACTGTACATGGATATAATACATAAATACAAAGATATATCTTCGGTCGTGACCTAACACTGAGCCCATCTCTGCACACAGCTCATGGAAAAGTGCTGTGACCCAGAGTGGACAGGCTGTCTACGGACGTCTGTTCCAGTGATGAAGGCCATGATGATGATGATGATGATGATGATGATGATGATGATGATAGTGATAGTCATGCAGACAAGAGGTTTGTGCATCCATTCCCCTGGAGAACCATAGAAGAGCAAAGATGGGCTCCCCCCCACTGCTCTAACCCCAGACTGAAGCCTCTGTCTGGAATGCAATCTGCCTGCCATCTGCAGGCCTCCGTGGCTCTGTTTGATATTCAAACAAACACCTGTCAAAAGTCCATGTCTCATCTCACATAGCTCTTGGAAATTGGCAAAAATCTCAACTTCTTCCTTGCACCAAAAACGGAGGGGAAGAGGGGCAAATGTGGGTTTTTATTCCAACCATCTGTGCGTGCGTTAAATATAGATTTTTATTGAAGGCTCATAGGACTAGTTCTACTTTCCACTAAAATGTCAAAGAATAATAGGCCATTCAAGGTGCTACATTCAGCGAGGTGTTTGCACAATAAATTATTTCAAATTCAATTTGTTTTTTTCTTCTTAACATCAGCTGGCACTGCTGATTGAACTGTGGGTGTGCAGTCACGGTGTAATGATGCCAGGAGCTTTAGAGGATGTTCTCAGATGGAGGAATAGTCATGGAGCCTTTGTACAAAATCTATCCATGTCCCCCCTTCCTCCTCCTACTCCCTGCTGTTTTCCACATCTCTCTCTCTCTCTCTCTCTTTCTTTCTTTCTCTCTCTCTCTCTTTCTCTCTCTCTCTCCCTCACTCATATTGAGATGAAGGGTCTGTTGTAGGATGACAGGGCGCTGCTTGGCAGCCATCCAGGCCCCACATCTGCCTGACTGCTGTTCCTCTCTTTCTTTTCCCCCAGCAGCCCCCAACAGTATTGGTTCAGTTGTCAGCCCATTTCAGGGTCTGTCTCAAGGTCTGCAGATGTGTTTCTCAGAGCAGCAATGATGGACTCTTGCAGAGATCTCTAGTGTGAGTGACTAATGGCGCGGAGACATCTCTGAAGGCATTGAGGAATGGATTTATCCAATGTCATTTATCAAACTGCCTGTCAATGCCAATATAAATGCCTGATGGAAAGCACACATTCACCTCTGAGTGGAACCGACTCAGTTACTCCACAAAACGGGTTAAAACCTGCAGTGAATCACAAGATAAAGTATGTATACAACATTTGAGAAAAAAGAGTTGTGTTCGTTTTAATGTTGAAGATAGCTGGAACAGACTAAAGCATGCAAAACCACATGCTCCTAAATTCTGAACAAAACAAAACAAAAAAAAACACCACAACTTTAAGGTGAGTATGAAGAATAGCTATTTTAGTGGAAGACATAAACACATGTAGACAAGAATACAACAACTTCAAGGCCACCTGGTTTTCCCATGTCAGTGACTGGCTCATACAGACCATCTGTGAAGGATGTATAACTTTTGTTCTCCTCATCTCTTGCCTTGGAAGGATTTTATAGACATCCTTGAATTAGTAACTTACACATTTAAATTTATCATAAAAGGCAATGGGACATAAAACAGCATCCATTAATCATCCACACTGGGTCAAGAATAAAGGATTTCCAGCTATTTAAATATTACCTGTGTGCCAGTGAGAGGACAAATTTGGCGGCGCATTGATAGCCAGGCACGGCGTGTTCTTGTCAGTCGAAATGTAGAACACTGTGATCAGAGTTGTGGGATGTATGAATCTGTGAGAAGGAACTAGATGCCAGAAAGAAGGCATTTGCTTTTTGTGAGAGAAATTATAAAATGTTGCAAGACTGATCCAAAGAACAGTGAAATAGATTTTTTTTCTTTTTTTTGGGGGGGGGGGGCAATAAACCAAGTGCAGAGTTTTATGTTGATGTTCTAACTGGTAAAGGGGGAGAGATACAGGGAGAGGGAGAGAAAGGTAAAAAGGAACAAGGAACTGACAATTAGGGACAACTAATCACCAAGTGTGTAGCCAAGCGCATCCCCCCACGCTGGTGCCAGCGCTTGCACTGTGCTTGAACCTGCGCTGAATGCCAACGGCAGATAATTATAAACCCGCAGGGCAGGCCTCCTCTGTGCAGAGGGAGGGATGGAGCCTCAGCCAAGCCTGAACTCCTGACCTTCTTCACACACCAAGCGTCTGTTGTGGGCTTCGGGAGGTGCAAGATGGGTCACAGCAAGCCGTGAGGCAACTGGGAGAGAACGAGAGAGAGGGTAGAGGGAGGGAGAGAGGTGGTAGAGGAGAAGGGTTGGGGAGGGGTGGCCGGTAGAAGGAAGGGGGGATGGGTCAGGGACACGGAGCAGGGAGGGTGAGGTGGGGGATGGAGGGATTTGAGGGAGGAGGTGCTCACTGGAGGGTCACTTTTTTGTTGGCATTCTTTGGCGAGCGCTCCTGACCAATCAGAGGGGAGAAGGAACTACTTGACAAATCAGAGTGAAACCCTCAGTGAGAGAAATCCCTTTTGTTATGCCGGTTTGGTTATCTCCTCTCACTTTATCAGCATTCATTAAGTGGGGAAATGTAGTCTCTTCAATGCCTTTGTATACAAAGAGGAGCCTTTGTTTGAGCTTGATCATCTTTTAAAGTTTCCTTAACTTATCAGACATTGTCATGCCTATCAACAGCTAATTATTTAAATCCTTCATTCTTAATAGTTTTCATGTCCTGATCTCACTTATTGTGAACCCATTAATGAAGGGGTCACGCTCATAGTTTAGTTAACAGAACATTTTAATGGCAGTAATGGTTGAGTTGGTTGAGACATTTTCACATTTCTCATCAAAAAAAAAAAGAAAGACGTTATTTTCCAGCAAAAGTAGTTAGTCATACTACATGTTACTTTACGTTTGTTGCTCAGCCCAGCTCCATATCCACAAGTTACATTTTATAATTACATCTTATATGTATTTTACCTGTGTAGAAAAAGAAAAGAAGATGTTGTGGTTTAACAAACAGCCAGGCTGCAGTTTGGATGTGTTGACTATCAGCAGTGAACATAACCTCATCCCCAATGACTGCATTAAGTCCTATCCTAACCCTAACCATGGTGATTGCTGAATGTAGTGTGACCCCAATATACAATATGTAAATAACCTTTTAAGTTATAATAATAATAATAATTATTATTATTATTATTATTTCAACTCCAGTTCCTGTATGTAGTGGGTAGCCACTGAACTAGTGTGTAAACTGAATGCACAGAGACCTCCATCAAACTACCATAAAGATGATTAATATCGACCCCTAAATTGTCTGTGTAAAGGAGCATTATTGGTCTTTTGTCATTGTGTAACTGATGATGAAAAATAGTCAACATATTGTTTTTAATGTGGTGTTTAGGTCTGTAACTCGAATGCAGCTTGTATTATATTGTTTTTATTACATACATGTAGTTCTGGTTTGTCAGGTTTTATCTCTTCAAAGTGTTTTTTTTTTTAAATTTCTTCTGCAGTCAACATCATGTTGACGTTCTTGTCATTTATCCATGTAGACCAACTATGAAAAATTCAGAGTGAAAATAAAATAGTAGGTCGATGTCACTGAGACCCACAACACAGCAAGGTAGAGAAAATACTCCAAATAAAATAAGGGGAAAATAATCTTGACTAGAGTCCCAATCTTCATTTTCCCATCTTCTCTGTGAAGTCAGAAATGTCGGCGGACCACCTCGGCTCATCTGGCCTCCTGCTCTCATCATGAAGATCTTCTCTCTCGCGTTGCACTTTGCCAATTTCCCATGATTGAATGTAATTGGGACCAGATAACCCCCCCCCCCCCCTCTCTCTCTTCAGGAGTCTTTGATCACTTCTGACCTGGCTCCAGCTCTGCTCTGACACACTGGCAACCATTTCTTGGGTGGTTTGTGATTGCTCGCAGACAGACAGTGAAATATATTGAGTATTGATGTGTGAGCCTCAAAATCCAACTTGCTGCAGGGAATATTACAACTTGATTCTCTGTGATTGTGAGAGGTTTTGCAACATGTTATCTCCCATCCGAGAACGCATCTGTGTAATATACCAGTGTGAGTTATTTGTGTAGAGCTGTTTATGCATGTGTGCGTGCATTTCATGAGTGATTGTCTTGAGGGAATAGAACAAGATGTGCACAAAGATTCCCAAATTCGATTCAGGAGATTTGTAAATCCTGTGCAAATTACTGTTGCCTCGTTCTTTTCTCCCTGCCGTACTCCTCTTTGAAACTCGTCTTCTGAGGCAATCACTCCCAGATGGAGAATATTAGATGTAATCACTTCCATTTGCCGGCTCTTTTACTCTCACTGCGAGGTGACATGCCGTCTCCCTCTGACATCTCCTCACAATGGACAATTACAGAGCACTCATCAATCACTTTCAGTGAAGAACTTTGACACCCAAAATCTGGTAGAAATCATCTCGTTTGATAACCTAGAAAACTCTACAAATCTGCTTATGTGCATGATAGGTTCATATTCTCTTCATTGTGTGTGAGTGTCCCTATCAGTGCTATTCTGTGCGGGCACTTCAAAACTGTCAAGTGCACTCACTTCACTATAGCTTTCATGAGCCCTTCACCTATAGTGCAGAACGCATACATACTGGAGGAGCTGCGTTTGATCTGCTGCTTAATACAAATACTGTGTCAAGCGTATTGGCTCCGCTTTAAACATAGCTATGTGTTTACAGCCATTCTGCTGAGCGGAAGCGTTCTTTCAGTCTGCCATATGGAAAAGCTGAAAATCACAGATGAAGGAGAATGACATATGGAATTTGAGGTGTCCACCTCTCTACCTACAGGCTTTACACATTTTTTTTTCTCCATCTCCCTTCATGTCAAACCCTCATCCGTCCTTATTTTTAATTCAATCCTTTTCCTCCCTCTTTTGCTCCTCTCTCACCCAACCACCAACCTCCCTCCTCTCCCATCCACCGTCACCTCCTACCATCCCTCTGTCTCTCTTTTTCTCCCTCTCTTCCCTCTATCCTTCATTCTCTGAGACAGACAATAAAGCAAGCTTTTCCATGGCTGACCTGCTGTTCACCCCTACCTCCACACCATCCCAAACCACAGACAGAGGGTGAGTTACAGCCCAAGATCCAATGTGGTGCAGAACGGTCCTGGATCCTGGGCCAGAATCTGGGTCCCACAGGGCTTTCGGCTCCCGTGGCCAGTCGACTCTGTTCTTCCCCGCTCTGCTCAGCGCTGATGGGGTCACACAGACTCCAGACATGCACACACCACTCACATCACGGTCTCATCGAATGAAATTCCTATGGATTCGGGAGGAATAAAGGAAGAGAGAATTCGGGCGCGGGGGGCGGGGGTGGATGTTGAAATGAAGTAAAGAGGAAATTCTGTTTCACTGAGAGACCTGCAATTGCACTTAGAGCAAAGTGACTCCTCTCACATGTTTCTGCTCTTGAGAAAGAAGCAGAGCAAATTTTGACATTCATCTAATTTTTGGCACGTGCTCCTTTCTGCTTTTCTCACGACCCTCATTTGACACAGCCACATCACTGACCTTTGGATCTGTCATTTGGCGAGCAGAAATTATAGTTCATGTGAATCAGATGTTACAGAGAGGAGACTGAGTGCTCCTTCAGTGCCTGGCAGCTCGGCCAGAGGAGGAGCACCTGTTTCCAAATAAATCTTCAGATAAAAATGATATACTGCAGCTCGATCATATGTCTGGAAATGTGGAAATCTGATTCCTTGTGCATACATACTGTTTTTTTTTTTTTTTTACTCCCACATGAATTCTTCATCTATCGCCTCAAGTTATAAGTTCCCATTTTGCGCTCCCCTTATCTTAAGTAAATCCTAGAATGCAGGATTTAAAACAGAGGCCAGAGTCACATGTTTCTCCAGCCGCCTTCATCTTGGAGAAGCTGCAGAGCATTTTGACCCCAGGGTCCCGGGCTTGAGGTGGAGGCCCAGCCAGCCCTACTAGTGGAACCATGAACCGTGTCAGGTCATGTCAGCTCTCTGCTCAGCTCCCCTTACTTGAATGTAAATAAAGCCAGTCTGGCTTGGTTCCACACCACCAGTGCTACTTGCCTTCTACACCCTCTTGTCTGCATAGTGAATATATAACTGGATCCAACTGCCAGCTAGCTTAGCTTAGCACAAAGACTGGAAACAGGAGGAAACAACAATTTTTCTTCTGTTCAAAAGTGAAAAATATCCACCTACTAGCACCTCTAAAGCTCTTTAATTAACATGTTAAAGCTTAAACGAAAACCCAAGTGTAAAATGACACTTTTATTTCCCTCCTTGTGGTATTTGTGTAAGCTAAGCTAACCAGCTACTGGCTGTGGCCTTATATTTAACAGACAGTAAAAATGAGTTGCATCAATCTTTTTCATCGAACTCACCATTAAAAAGCAAATAGAAGCTGAACTTTTCCTTTTAATGCAAGTAATATATTGTGTCCATACTATATTGTGATCTAGCAGGATCTATGAGGCCTTTTCCGAGAGAAGCAAAATCCAATTCAAACTTTGCTTCATCCCCAAGGATAACCCATTTTAACAGGAGACCTCATCCCAAAGTAAAGAAAGAGGAGAGTATAGACTGGGTCCCAAGAGGTCATAAATTGTCAAGGCAGACCCAGTTTGGGCAGGGAATTGAGTGCAGGCAGAAGCTCCCTTAAAGAGTCTAGTGGTCTCTGTTTCTCCCAGAGTTTAACCCTCTCACCTCTTCTCATTGGCCACTCTTTTATTCAGTAGGTTGATTTATTGGAGTTCACAAGGGAGAAAAACAGGCATAGCACAGCCATCAGCCTTGCCTGTGATAAATGACCCACGCTGCTATCTTCATCTTAAGTGGGACCTACAGTTCCAATGTGTGAGAAAGGGTGTGTGTGTGTGTGTGTGTGTGTGTGTGTGTGTGTGTGTGTGTTGACCTATGTGTAAATTAGAGTCAGGTTTGCATTTTTTGCATACAACCCTAACCCTAACCCTTTGCTGATGAGAGAGGAAGATATGGCAACCAGAATGTGATAACTCATAAATATCTGCGTCAGTGACAGAAATTTGAGTGAATATTCATTTTATGCTTGTAAAAAAGCATAATCAACACATGATGCAAATATTTTGATACAAATCTTTTCACTACCTTTCACTATTAATTTATAGTTGCCGCTCTTTCTCTGTCTCTGTCTCACCAGGGTCCCCCCCTATCCCCGATCCTGCCCCTGGCTGCCCCAATGCAACACAGCCCCTCTTCTCCCTAAATGAAATTCTTTGGAAAGTCATTTTATATCACCCTTTGACTGTGCATTGAACTGTAAAACCACCCCATTGGAAACAAAATAAAAGGATAGGAGAGGGAGAGAAGGGGGGATGGGGCAAGGAGGAGAATTATAATTCTTTGCAGGCCTTTGGTATTAACCCAAACACCAGAGCTGTCAGCAGTTCAGAGAGGGAGGTGCGAGGGGCAAACATTCAGTGTTAATTGGCACTTTGTAAGCTCTGAGCCTTCCTTTTGTGAGGGAAGTGGAAGAGAGAGTGAGTGAGCAAGAGGAGGGAGGAGGAGGAGGAGGGCGGGTGGTCAGCAGAGGGGGGTGAGGGAGAAAGAGAAAGAGAGAGAGAGAATGAGAGCGAGGGAGAGAGAGAGAGAGAGAGAGAGACAGCTCTTGTTCTTGTAGGTTTGTTGGGCCTTGTTGAGGGTGTTTACGGTTCACTTCTTATCCTTTGTTAATTGGGCGTTCTCTCCCCCAGTGAAAAAAAAAAAAGAAGAATTCATGTAACCCCCAGCCTGCCACCCATGCTCCCTGTGACTCTCCCCACCAGCCTGATCAGCAAGGGAGGGATAAATGGCAAGAACATAACGAATGAATTGTCCTGTGAACGTCATTAAAGGCTTACACACAGACAAATCTCTGTATATATTTTATCATATGAGATGCAACTGAAACCGTTCCGGCTGTGAAAACCATGCACATAACTTAGAATTGTTTCATTTTTTTGATGTTGATTTTGGACAATTACAGCTGCCAATTGTTCTGTCTTGTTTCTGCGGGTGCCAAAAAATCAAACAAGAAAATGCTCTGCAACTATTTTTAGGAGTTGAAAATGTTTTTTTCTGCAAACCACGTGGGTGTGAAGATCCTGAACATTCCCCCCTTAACTTTATCTGATGCCCTCTGTGTTAATGCTGATACAGAAGAGCAGCAATAGAGCGATGTCAGACCATTAAGTACAGGATGTAAAAACACCCTGTCTGTCCTCTTTGTGGATCCTCTCCTTCCGCCGATGTGTTTGGAGTTATCTAAAATAATTAGAGAGAAGAGATTGGCAGACACAGAGAGAGCGAGAGAGGGGGAGAGGGAGAGAAGGAAGGAGAGAGAGAGATAGGAAGGCACCTGTCTTTGAAAGAGAGAGGGGAAGGGTGGAGGGGGTGGGGGGGTTGGCATGAGGCTGGTGCACCCTGCTTCACAGCACCTCTGGCCTCTTTCTGTCTTTCCCTCTCTCTCCCACTGGCTGATGTAAACAATAATAGTGCCAGTATTGAAAGGACACAGGTGTCAACCATTGTGCTGCTCTGAATGGACCTGGGGGAAGGAGGTCAGGGGTCACAGGGCCACCTCAGCCACCTCTCACACCCACAGTTTTTATTCACACTGACGCTTCCTTTCATAGGTTTTCATCCCCCCCTTCTCTGTCTCTCTCGCTCACTCTCTCCTTTTGTTATCATAGCTCAATGTTTTGTGAAAACTTTTCAGAGGTCATGCACAAGCTCGGTATTCAGGAAGATTAACATTCTTTTCAAAATTAATCACCTCACACAACTACGCAGATCAATGGCTGGTTTCAAGTTGAAGAGCCAATAAATGGATGTAATTTGATTTTAGGTAACATTTACACTACAGATAATTTGATATAAATATTTATTGCTTTTTTATCAGTAGCTTAAATATCAGTGCCTGCATTATACAGTATGTTCACATATTTGTTTTATTCAGTAACATCATGTTACAAGCTACTATAGTACATACATGTTTCATACATGTTTCAGTTTTGCAACTCAGTAAGTACTGCAGCTTCAAAACAATATCAGATAATTGTGAAATGGTTTACAGTAGGTTACATAGTGAAAGCATTTAAGGAAAAGTTTGAAATTATGGAAAATATGCATATTCACTTTCTTATCAAGAGTTAGATAGGAAGATTTACACAACTCTCATATCTGTCATTTAAATATATAGCTGGAGCCCCTAGCCAGTTAGCTTAGCAAAAAGATTCACCAAACAGCACCTCTGAAACTCACCAATTAATACTTTATATCTAATTTTTAAAAAAAAAAACTTGTACAAAACAGAGGCATAAACAGGATAATTTGCTGTTTTAGGTGGGGGTTTTGTGCTAGACTATTTCTTATCTGGGACCAGTTGCTTGGCAACCAGCAGGGACTACAGCATGTAACTAGTCTTTATGCTATGATTAGGTAACTTTTACTGCACAGACATGAAAGCAGTATCAATCCTCTCATCTAACTCAGCAACAAATCAAATATGTGCATTTAACAAAATGTTGCAATATTCCTTTACTGACTAAACATCTTTATTAGAGAACAGAACAGTTGAGACAAAAAATGATAGTAGATGGATGAAGCTGGATAGGGATTTGTGGAGCAGTGCCCTTTATGCTCAAAGAAGTAGGACAAGGAAGAATCATAAATTGGGACTGGTGCATGATGGTTGAGGTGTACTGTGCCATTTCCATGGATAGGTAACTATTTATGATCCGAAACATGACATTTCTGCTGCATCAGCAAACTCTGTGGGCAAATATAAAACTGAGGACATACTCAAGACTATGTGGAAAAGGTTTATAGACATATTTTACATGTCATTTGATTTTACTATTGTAGCACACACAGAGACTGTCTTTCTCTATCTATCAACATGGAGATGAAATAATATGCTGTATCACGGATATTAAAGCAGAATTCAACTTCCATTACAAACCTCTGTAAGCAATGGCCCAAATGGCCAATCAGTCTGCCACCTTTCAAGTTTTATGTGTAGTCAGTAAAGCAGCCAAGCTCAGCTTTGGTCTTGGCCTTGACTGTTTGCAGCCATAATGAAATTGTTTGATCTTGATACAGAGGCCAGTCTAAACCCTGGGGAAAACCTCCACGATACTGAAGCAATAGGACAGCTATAATGTAAGTATGTGGTTTAATTGGCAGCATGCGTGGGTGTTGATAACAACTGAGAAGGATAATACAAATATATGGATGGATGCATCAAGGTTTCAGTGTTTATACTATACTGTATAGGTGTATTTATGCGTGTGTGTTTATGTGCGTGTGTGTGTGTGTGTGTTTATGTGCATGTGTGTGTGTTATAGTCAGTGTTGTGGGTGGATGCTCCTCAGCCTATAAGATCCATGGAGATGGAGATGCTAGAGAAGGGTGAGAGGATTTATTACCTAGCATTAGGAGCACTAATCTGTTGCAGGTGTTTCTGGCTGTTCTCCCAGGCCATGCAGGCTCTGCTCCCCAGGAGGCCCCACCATTTTTGTATGTGTGTGTGTGTGTGTGTGTGTGTGTGTCACAGAGAAAGACACAGAAGGAGCGGGAGGAAGGGAGAGATTTTTTTCTTTCCACAACATCTGCAGGGAGATTATACCATCTTCAAAATCCTCTCAAATCATCAAGAGTGTCAAGACAGAAGATGCATTCCAATGGCTTCTCCCCGTCAGTCCTATCAATCCAAGCAACACAAGAAAATAGCAGAGTGCCAAGTTTTATTACAGATTCAAGGCCACTTCTCACTCGGAGAATCACTTATATGTATCCAGGAGAAATTGCTTTTCTTTTTGTTTACCAACTTTTCAAATAAGACTATAAGATTTAGTCAGGCCTTCTTTCTTTCTTTCTTTCTTTCTTTCTTTCTTTCTTTCTTTCTTTCTTTCTTTCTTTCTGACAATGACAACTCACTCTGGGTATTCTGGATATACAGTAGAAGAAAACTGCTCTATCAGCAGGGTACAACCTATAGGGTGTATTACAATAAAGAAAAGACCACCAGGATGGATTGAGCCAACAGTTTCATGGGAAGCCTGCGGTGCTTTTGGAGATGATGAGCAAAGACACAAAGGAACCCACTGAGAAAGTGCTGCTCTGTAGGAAGTCTGCAACGCCTACTGTGGCCAGCTTTGGAAAGATGAAACTAAATGAGAAGAATGGAGATGGGGAGGAATCCAGGGGTGGAGAACAGTGAAGACAGGAAAAGGAACAGGGAGGGTTAGGAGTAGTATGCTGATGGGGGTTTAACATGCATTAAATGAATAAATAAAAATGAGGTAAATCTGTGAGCACAGACCCTGCCATTTTCTTTCAAGCACAGACGTTAGTATTTGAAACCAGAAAATTCAAACCAGTTTGCTATGAATGCATGATGCTCTGCCATTTCAGATTTTTTCTCAATAGGGAATGGACTTCACTGGTTGCTGTGGATAGGAAGTAATCTTACTTCACTACTTTAGTACTACTGCCCTCATGTGGACATTCAAAGCACTGTTCCATTCAGGTTAAAACCTCTTCCTCAGTAGGTATGGTATTGAGGCATGACTGAATGTTTTAATTAAATTAAATAAATCTAAGTTTGGATGTTCAAAGATTGTTCCAATTAGTCTTAATAAGCATTCAACTGATAATGCTTTAGTAATCAGTTGTTGCAGAGTTTATAATTGTTCTTTGTGCAGTGAATTTCCTTTTGGACCTCAGTGAAACTGGTTATGGGGTGTCCTGGTGGCCTGATGTTTGAGAACCACACTTTATTCTCTGATCACAACATCTCAGGTTTGAGTTCGAGCCAGGGAACCTTTCTCTCCTCTTGTTTCCTGTCACCTCTCACCTATCCACTGTCAAATAAAGGCAAAAAAATATGCCACAAACTCATCAGACAAATTAACACAACTTGAATTTCGTTTTTTATTAATCCTGAACGGTATCCAAAAAAAGATCATATCATGATTATTTTGGTAGATATTGCAATATCATTTTTACTAAAAAAAAAAAAAAAAAATTTAAAAAATGATGATGATGTGATTTTTTTTGGGGCATGTACCAAATAAACATGTTACCTTACATCTGGAGAATATGATTTGTAGGCTGAGGCGTCTCTTTAGCACCACAATGCTCAATTTATGGTATGTTGTGACACTTTTTTACCTTTATCAAAAAAAGATTGCAGGTTGTGTAAGTTGGATATTGCACTTGGCCAAATTGTGATTTTGATAATATTTTTATTAATTGTGCAGCCCTATTTTCTTTTTAATAAACAAAGAAATTGGAAATTAAATTAGTTACAGTTGTAAGATGCAGAAATTACCAAAGTTACTGTGTCACCGCAGCTCAGTGGTATTATGTTTGCATTCAAAAAGTTAGATTAAATCACTGAATTTGAATTTTATGAAGTAATGGGGTAATGTCCCCTGAATGACTTTTTGAGTGTACCATGTTTGTCACTTTTACCACAGAGTGTCTGTAATGTGAAAAGTCTGATGTTCCAACCACCACTGAATATCACTGGAGGAAGAAGAGGTGTCTCCTGTTCTTCAGCATCTTCCTTTTCCTGGCGTGACTTGCAGGCAGAACATTCTCCCGCTGTGTGCTGCCCAATGTGTCGTCTTTTGAGTGGTAAAATAGGTGTTTTTTATTGAATTTGCACCTGATATCTGTTGGTGCAGTAGCTGGTGGTGGATTGTACTGTCCATGACCGCTGCAGACAGGAACTAACCCCTTTTTAATCTCTTTGAGGTAGGCCAAAAGGAAACAACCCAAACCATGAGCTTTTCTCCCCTGTGGACTTTATAGAACTGGACCTCTCCCAAAAGCAAGATGAGGAAAGGAGGACAAGGTCCAGTTTGTTATATATAGTAACCTGATCTATTTGCCTGTGAGGTAAATGATTTCCCAACTGGAAAGTTAAAGATTAGGGCAAAAAATCTGGGTGAACCACAATATCAAAGCTAAATTTGGGAAGTGGATTTATACTGTGTATATCATTACATTATAAATATGATGCCAAATTTCTAATCCTATTATATAGATAGATATATAGATAGAAATTCATGATATGTCCATGTATTTGATTGAGAAAATTTATAACAGCACTACAGATAAATATTTTTCATGGATTGTATTTGTAGGAGTTCTGGATGATATAACTTGTGGCAGAAGGGATCCAGTCTTTGCTTAGATTCACAATGTGGGTGAACCAAGGGTAGAAGAGCTCTGGCTGTCTTGTAGCTCCTGTAATGATGATGTTCAAAGCTGCATCTGTGGCAGGGTATGCTGGTACATCAGTGACTCCCCTAGGATACAGAAAAAATACTTCACTTAACCATTGTGGGTAGCACAGAGTAAAAAACTACACAAATAATATTAATGATGCCAAATAAATTTGCCTATAGATTTAACCAACCTGACTTTCTCCATTGCAGAATCAGTATCAATGAGCCCCAGTGTACATATAGAGATGGACACATTACTCTTCCTCATAGCTAGCTCATGGTAAAGGGCCCCAAAGAAACCGTTCACCGCAAATTTTGTTGAGGTATACGGTACCACGAAGGGACTGGGAATTTTACCTGTGAAGCATCAGATACTATTAGAGCCAGCTTTTCCAAGACACTTTTGTCAGTTGTGAAATATAAGACTCTATTGTGGCCTTTTTTGGGCCTCCTTTAAAAATGTCTGTACTAATAGATTTGATGTCAACTAGTGCCTACTGCACATATAAGTTAAGAACTTTCGGGAGGTAAGAACAAAATTTAAACCTCAGCTTGACGTACATTTAGTAGGTGTTCTCGAGCATTGAATCATATCACATGATATTCCTCAGAAGATGGAATTTTATACCAAATGTCAAGTAGTAGCCAATTTTCTTCTGAGCACTTCAAGGACTAGTAAAAAAAAAGTGACACTGGTCCTTAAAATGCTTAAAAATTCCAATCTGCTAATGAAGTTCATGTGATTTGATCAAAAGATCCAGAGCAGCAACAAAATAGACCTTGAGTTATCATTGTTTTGCCAACGGCTGTTTCCAAGTTCAAAAATGGACATTGAAAGTTCACATTTATCAACATGTTTTCAACATAGTTTGGTCTATTCTTTATTTTCGTTTTTCTTTTCCTTGGAAAGCACTTTGTAATTTGGTTATGAAAAAGTGCTATAAAACAGAGTTAATATATATATGTATAATATATGATATATAATGATGATGTAATCAATACACACGTATGAATATGTGTATGTTTTGTAGTTTGCTGTTATCAACAGGTGTATAAAGATCCTGTGACAAACCTACCCAAAAGTGATGAAACAATCACCAGTGACCCTTTGCTTTGCTCGAGGGAGTCCAAAGCTTTCCAAGCCATCTGAACATAGCTGAAGAAATTCACCTTTTGAAAAGTACACAAACACACACACACATTCAGAGATCAGTGCATTTCCCTCATTTTATGTGCTGATAGACCATCAAAATGCTGCATTACCTTCATCAGCCACCTGACGTGTTCAACATTTCCCTCCCACATGCTGAAGGGGCTCGGGCCAATGTGGTTCAGAATCAGGTAATCCAACCCTCCAAGCTTTTCCCGAGCAAAATCTACCACTCTCTCGGGGTCTGACTCGCTGCCCATGTCTGCTGCTATGTAAAGTGCTTTCTGGGCTCCCAAACTCAAGCACTTCTCTGCCACCTATAAGCAGAGACCAGAAGGAATGGGTTAACTGTCCAATGCAGCTGCAGAAAAGAATATAGAAAACACCTTTGACCTTATACTCATACTTCAACCAACTGAAAAATATTCTTTATTAACCTGATGCTGTTTTCTGTCTGACTAGATTCCTATGAATATGACATGGTGGACATAGAATGACGCTTCAACCAAGTGGCAGATGATGCATTCATTGGTGCATACATGTATTCGTTTTAGCCTTGATACCATATACAGAATGTTGTAAAGTTCACTGACCTGCTGTAACACTTTCTCCCTCCTTGCTGTAATAACTAACTGGGCTCCAAAGCGGGCATAATGATATGCCATTTGTTCACCAATGCCCGTACTGGCTCCAGTCACCAATACCCTGGCACCTCTGAGAGATTCTGGAACAAAGTCACACAGTTTTAATTTGATACACACACATGGATAGATGATACACACAAAAAGGTAAGACATACTCATAAATGGTATCACAACAGATGCATAAGAACACTGGTATTAGGTATTTGTGCCAGTAGATAAAGAGATAATGAGGTAAATATTACTGTGCATATGTTAATTTTACGTAAACATATGAATTTAAAGTTTCAAAATTGAACTTGAGCAAACTGGACTTGCAAGAATCTATGTTTGTAAAATGTACTCAAATCAAATGTCAAATTATTATCTTCATTAAGCTACAGTATCAGGTTTGGTATCAGATTTTTTTTCATTGGGTGATATAATGTTGTAATTGTTGATAACTTTATGTGCAGATACCACCCCCACTGACTCAAACCATATCATTTCATTACTTGTGAAAACTGCTTGTATACTGCATCCTCACAATGTGGACAAATGCTGTGCTCTCTCTCTCTCTGGTAAGGCCTCAGTCACAAGGGGAAAGCATGTCAGATTATCACCAATTACTCGCTCATTTTGTGCTTCCTTTCCTAAATTTCCCCAAGGGAAACATAAAACTTTTATAAACCTCTTTATTGATATACAGCTTGTTTGTTCAGTGCAGAACAGTAGGCATGTATAGCATCCAACCACCCAAACAGTCACATGATAAGTTTACACGGTACATATTGCAGTGTGGACCATGTAGTTGTGGCTGCACGGTCTCAATTTTATAGGCCACACTGCAATGTGGAGCTTGTAGCCCATGATGTGATTACACTTCAGAATTTTGAATAATTTTAATACTAAAAAACAGTTTAGTAGAGTTTTCTGCCTGAAAAAGGAAACAAAATAACACTGGGGGATTTCCTCTGCCACATTCCAGCATTATTGCACAGCCCTGGTTATATATTTCTACAGTACTGATGTTGTGATATATGATGTGTCATTTTGGTCATTAGTTGATATTTTATGGTGTTATTGACTGGCTTTCTAGTAAAGAGATAAAGTTATCTGAGCTTGTTTAAATATCCCAGCTCAGTAAACTGAGCCGGTCATCATATAATTCTACAAATGACTCCCTGTCTCAAATCAGCTATCCCCAAAACATTGTCAAGTTATATCAATTAACCTCTGTAGGTAGGCTTAGAATCAAATAACACTGAACAAATTCATGAAGAACAAACATTTGCATATTTTTTGCCAAATATCCAAAGGGTTGCATGCAAATAATTTCCTGAATGTCAGTTTGTAAAAATCTACCTGTCCATTATTTGATGGTTAGTTTTAATTTTCTTATCCGTGTTGTCAGGACTGTGTTATTTTACATGAGAGCTGGTTATTTCATTGTGGGGGCTTTCTTGCTGTCATCTTATTTTGAGAGTCTAAGATTATTATTATTTTCTTATTATTTTTACTACCATTGTTGTTTTTTCTTAAAGAGTTTCACAATGTTTTGTCAACCAGTAACACTATATATTAATATTACCCCCTGTAGGTGAAACACACCATTGCCAGTAGGCAACAACTGCAAGTCTGCAGATGTTAAAGTGACCAAATACAAAAATAAAATACTAACAGCTATAGGCCTATAGACAGAAGTGCCTATACTTTACAAGAGCATACATATACAAAGATTTTTATATTGCAGCTGCATCTGTCTTACCTGGATTGAAACTAGGTGCACTCCACTTGACGGCTATGAAGGCAACACATATACTTGCTAACAGGATTTTTGTGAAAGTACCCATGTTATAAACTTGTACTTAATAATTTTAAGCGATAGTAAGACCAGACCAGACCTTTCCACAACTGCCTTGAACGGGAGATAAATGAAAACCAAGTACTATTTATGCAATTCTCCACCCTCCATTTCTCCTGACATTTGTAAGGGGGGCGTGTTGTTCAGATAAAGGGTTTATTGAACTTGAAAGACCTGTCCTTCTTCCCACATAGAAATAGCAAAATTATACTTATTTGGTATCTTAAAAAAAAACCCCACCTAATTTAAAATAACTTTTTATGTAACTAAGGCGTCATCCCTGTGATTTTAATTTCTATAAATGCAGTAACATCGAAACGAACGAATCTGCTGCTCTTAAATAACATTAGCGTTTGAAAGAGCAACTTTATTGACACAACCTGTATGCGCAGGGATCAAGCAGGGTTGTCCTTCAGTGCAGCTAACCAGATAGCATTCACTCCGACTCATTTCAGCGTACCTGGAATAGGTGTACGCAAAAGGAAACGACACTGTTGTGGACCATGGCGGCAAGGATTTTGCCCGTAGTGAAGTTAGTATTTTTCCCATAATTCCCCTTAAGTTATCGCTGCTATTACAGTGTGCTGGATGCTCAATTAGCCAGTTAGCTAACTCACGCTAAGTTAGCTGTCAGTCTGTTTAAGAGCTCTCCAGCTGTCGTCTTTAGACGCTGCTTACTAATCAGTTAGTTAGTTAGTTAGTTAGTTAGTCGGTTAGTTAGCTCAAGTATTTACCATTAACATCGCTGTATGCTGTGCGTCGTCACTTTATTTCTTTTGTTGGCTAACGTTAGCTTATGTTTTATAAATGTATAACTACAAACGGAAAAACTAAAGGACATTCTCATGTGGTGCACTGTGATAACAGTAAAAAAGGAAACCGTGCATTCTTTCAGTTTAACATATTTTGACTGGTTATAGGGGTAGGTATTTCTGGCTAACAGCCAGACTCTGTTCTTTCGTTTCCAGACTGGCTACCAAGGTGACCATTGCAGGAGGGGCTTTGTATGTTGCCTATGACTCTGGCCTGTTGGGAAGCAGTGAGCAGGGTTCAAAGGCCCTGGAGAAGGCCAAGGTTGCAGTACCCCCAGCCATAGAGGAATGGATGAAGTACTTTGGTCTGGAGGTACAGATAACATGCTTGATAACTGCTTTAACATCTTGCCCTGATCCAGGAGTGCCCTGGATCACAGCTAGTAGGTATCACAATGCAACACATGGAAGGAAAACGTGAGGCAGACATATTTAGTATCCTATTTGCATACATAGGTAGGCAAATAGGCCAGTGCTGTAGACACTTGGTTGATTCGTATAACGAATTGATGAAGATAATTTAAGAGTTCTGTCTTCTCGTGGCCCATCCCTCATGAGATTATCAGAACCCTTTACAAGACATCAATATTTACAGTACAACAGTGAACACCCTTCAGCAATGCTGGCCACAAATCAGTACAGGTCATTTGACAATTAAAATCAACAATAATAGTAATCATCCACCCCTACTGATATTAGATTTTCTCCATGAACTCCTGTGGACTCACTTAATAAGTTGCCAAATTGAGGATCTCTTATCGACAACATGAATCATTCATATCCAGCAACTCTTGTATCCTTTGTCATTGAACAAAAAAAATCTTGAAATTTCAAGAACAAAGGACAGTAAAAATCTAAAAACAAAATGATACTCATGTTGTATTTCTATCTGATCTACACTAGACAAATTCAACATTCTTCTTCCAAAATAGCATGTCAAGACTTTTCAATATATAAAGTTATACCAACTGTTATCTGAGCATAAATAGACATTTGTTTCTGTGATTGGTTACAATCCCTGGCCACTCTATTCAGTGTATTGATACAATCAAATGCAGTCCCATACAACAGGTCTGCAACATATTCTACATCTACTAGGCCAGTTCTTGTTAGTGTGAATTCAATTATACGTTTATTGTGGTGGTGTTTCGCTGGAATACATTAGATTCAAATGTTTTCAGTATGACTGCAATTACAAAAATGTGTTAAATTAAAAGTTTTTCGCTGAAATTATTATCTCTGTGAAGGTAGAATTTATGGCTGCTCTGTTGTATTGGATTTCATTAGATTTTACAGGTGCACCTAACTAAGTGGCCACTGAGTGTATAAAGAATATAATTTGCAGGTATATAAAAACTTTTAATTTGACAGTAAATATGCAGTTTTGGTTAAATCAAGATCAGATTTGCCCAGTCATGTCTTTTCAGAAATGACAACATTACACATCTTAGTATAACCTAAGCAGTAAATAATCAAGTGACAGTATGTTTTTCCTACAAAATATCCCAGAGATATTTCATAATATCATTACCATCTATCATCCATCATTATTTCCAGTAGTAGGCAGGGTGCACTATTTCACTGCATCTTGCATCTAGAACAAAGAGTGATTATGTATTTCATATTTCACTCATTATCTCGTTTGAATTTGCTTTGCAGTGTTTATTGTGAATGCACTGTAATATACACTGCACTGTGTCAAAATAACGGATCCTCCCTCTCCTCAGGCTCAGCTTCCAACCATGCCTAAGATTGAATTCTCCCCTGTTCAATCATGGAACTCTGGTAAGAACAGAATGAAAACTTTCCTTCAGTTCTTAAAGCGAGGGTACAAATTTAGTAATGTCATGAGTTTTGGTTTTTGGGCATGCACAGATTTGAAATCCTAGTCATGTACTTCACTTATTGAATGCAGTTATATTGTTAGTGTTTCATTGGTGCAATAATCAATTTCAGCATCAACATTCTGACTTTTGAGGTTAGCATTACTCTTTTGGTCATGTATTTTTGAAGTCACAAACCCAAACCATTGATTTTTATTTTATTGCAGGAGTGCGGTGGACAATTTCAGCTCTTTCAGAGGCTCCCACAAAGGCAACTGAATACTCGAATCAAGGTTTGCAGTACCTGAAAGATCTCACCAAGTGAACAGGAACTCTCTGAGCAACCTGACATTTATCAATTATTTTGACTTTTGCACTTGAGAGACGACATTACTTTTTCAAAAGTTGTAGCCCCTCACAAGAAAGAAGAAACACCCAACATAAAGGAAAACCGATAGGTGTAATTCAGCTGCAAGGAGTGTAGTTTTCTGAATGGCACTGTGGTTCTCTGAATGATAGCAGCATTGGTTGGGAGTTGTACATAATGCGATAAAGTAAAAAGTGTTTAAAAAAAGTTGTTCTGTCATTTTGTGTATATCACAAATTTGTGTGTACAGACTGTTCTCCCATTTTTCTCAAACCATCCAAATAATGTAATGAAGAGTGTCTGTTGTATATATGCAATTTCACCAATTAGTTTCAAGTAATACATCGATCTTAAAACACATCCAGTCTTTAGTTTGATTTATTGAGTCTGCGTGTTTGTCATGGCAGTGTGTTTAAAGAATAAGACCAAACAAATGTGCAAAAATCTTTATTACTCATGACAGAATAATAATGACACAAATTGCCTGTTGATGGTGCTACAACTTCAGAACAGGAGGAGGTGATCAAAAGCATGAAAGAGCGCACACAGTCATTTGTAATTCCACTCTACACAACACAAACACTCCACAGCACCACTGGTGGTGATGTACAGCGTTAACCCTATTTTTTTGATTGTTTTATTTTTAATGTGGGTTAAACAAACTACTGATTCTGCCACACATTGTCACTTCTCCACTGTCAAAGTAAGGTTTGAAAATCTCCAGGCACTCTGTGCAGATGATGCATGCAGAGTTTTGACAGCTAAAAATAACAGTAACAGTACACCTACTGATTGACTATTTTACTGAGGGATACGCTGAATGACTCGGAGAAGGCTGAGAGGGGCAAGACCAATTCAGCAGCTAGGACATGGCGATGAGGTTAGGATGTAATCCATACTGCAAGCATACATGTCATGTTTGCAAGACTAAGAGACAGTTTTAACAGACTAGAACCAGAGTTAGTTACTGTCGACAGTGGTTTGTCAGTTGATTATACCTGTTAAATATTCAGTTTATAATTTATGTATATTAACGAACTGTTCACTAAAAGCTGGTGGTGTTTTGATGATATATTCATATTGTGAATTATCACAACAGGCAACGTTACAAGGCATTTTACACAAGTTGTACAGATTAAATACTGTCATCTGAATGTATTGCAACTATTTTTATTTTCTTTTTTTCTTTATCCATGTGATATAAAGCGTTATTCTGCCACATTTTGATCTAAAGGAAAAAGCATTTTGGGGAAACGATATAGCATACCATAACCTAAACATGTAAACTTTATACAATTAAAGTGCTCCCCACAATATCAATAGTGAGATTATACAACCAATGATGATGTGTGTTATATGTAAAGAACATTTTCATACTGCATTAAGAGCAAATCACAGCACTAATATAAACTGATGATTGCAAAACTTTCCTCAAGCCATCATTGTCGCCACTTCTGAATGAATACCCAATAGCAGCCTTCATACATGAAGATTCATTAAGAGCGTAGATAGTCAGAGATACAGTATGTACAATATTGCAAAATGACAAGCCGGAAGGCACTTGATGATTTGTGTAGGATCAAATTCAAGTGGGAATTTAGCATCTTAATTACCAGTACAAAGAATCTGATGTTCCTTGTGCTGTTAAACTATGATTTAGAGCCTGTGCAGAAACCTTCCTTCTAGGCTAAAAGAAGAAATGCCCAGCATGAAAATGCAGCCAATTCATAGAGCCATGGATGAACTTAAAATGGTGCGAAGGTGCAGGAGCATTTTTCCACGTGAGCATAACTCATTTGAATTGTTCTTGATTGGTGTTCTTACAATGCTGCTTTTATTCATCCTTTCCAGTACTAACACTGATTTATCTGATGTACCTGTTAGATAAATACAGTACACATATTTATCTGCCCATTACATTTAATAAATGTGTCCATGGAAGGCATCTATGCAGAAGAAAATGTGTATACCAAGCTTATTACCTATTAAGTAAATCCAAAGAAAAATGTTGTTAAATATTTTGAACAGCTTTTTTAATCATACTAGGATTTAATTAAGATAATTACTTTAAGGACAGATCAGTGAGTATCTCAGGGACAACAATGCAAGTGCAGTATCAACTGCACTTTGCAGCTGTTGGGCAGTGCAATCTTGGGACTGTCCAAACATTAAAGTATAAAGTAGAGCAGCAATAATAAAACAAGTTGACTCCCTCTCCTCGAAATAGCAAAGCATAGCGGTGCTACAGTTCTGCTGTGCATACAGAAAAAGATTGCACTTTCTTCTGAACAATAAAGCATATTAACTATTCAACCCTGCCATGGCTTTGAATAACAGACTGTAACAATGAGTGGAACAGAAGCAGATGGAGGGAGGCTGGAGAGTGACATAAAAGTGTCCACTATTTCTAGGTGGTTTTGACCAGGTCATAGACATGGATATGAAAGTCATCATCGTATTTGATATAGTAGACAGAGGGCTTGGCTGGAACCTGGTAGATGACCAGGCCAGTTCTCTTCACACCCTTGTCAGTAACATACTCCACTTGTTTCCCCACCAGACTCTCCGTCTCCTCCCCTGGCTTCCTGTCTGCAGGCAACAGGTGCTTGTTTTCTGAGGAGAGGAATGAAACATCACAACATTAGAATTACAATTATATCTGAGTTAGGTCCAACTTAAAAAAAAATTAAATTGTGCTTCCTCTTGCTCACTAATAATATACAACATAATCAGGATTAATTAGCAAGGATTTCTTTTCTCCAGTCCTGTTTTCTTAAAGTTACCCCATTACCTCTATAATTTTACAGAACCTGAAATTAAGGAAAGAAAATCTCCAAACAGCTCTACAGTGTAAGAATCCTTTATATTTTTTTAATCACATCTGTAAAGTGAAAATTATTATGAAAGCAAAACTTTAACAGACTAAAAAAAAAAAAGTTCTTCTAAGTCTCTGTATTTTGCAGAATGCCTCTGTATTTAAGATTTTTATTAATTAAGAGTTCTCACTATCTGAATTAGACTTGATTAGGAATTACTGTCAATGTTTGTGTGCCAAGTCGTTTGAATGTTTTCAAATTAGAAGCAGCAATTTGTGCATGTCTAAACATACCCATTACCTCTGGAACAGCTCCAGGATCAGTTGTTTGATGAAATCACTGATTAGAGTTTTGGCTCTCCTTATCCGACTGTGGCAGAAATATTTTCATGACCGTGACTATCTAATCTTCCAAAGAAGACGCTGCCTAATTACAATCTGATTCCTTTTTTTTTACTTTTGTGAACAACTTTAATTATTGATAGCATATGTCAGAGTGACATTGCTGAAGAAGTGCTTATGTTAAAATACATAATTTTGCCTATTTGCTACTGGGAGTCAAAGCCCTTGATGAAGCACTTGAAGAAGACTATGAATAGACTTCCATGACCGCTGTAACTGCTGATGAACTCACATGGTGTCTGTGCCCCAAAAAAAATGATGCAATCTTCCAAAGTGGAAAACTGATTTACGTCATGTAGTGGGCGCTCGTGATCTTATCCATCAAGCCTTAGGACAACATTATCAAAGACTTAAAGTTTTGTCAAGTATCAATCTGTCTTTAGTGAGTACCTGCTTCAGGCAGAATCCTGAGGTCTCCATCAGCATAGTCGTCCCACAGCTGGTACATATAAAGAACGGGGTCCTTTTCATAAGTGATATAATACCAGTTGGTCATGATTGGAGCTCTGGAGAGGACCATGCCTCTCCACTCATTCTTCTCTCCATCTTCCTTTTCAAACAGATGCTCCACAGCTTTGCCCACCAGCTCCTCAGCCCCTGGAGGTATCTTGATTTTGTTGTTTACTGTGGAGACACAGGCACAAAGGATGTACAAGATACTGTACAACCCAACTGTTGCAAGAAAAAAAAAAAGAAGCAAATATCAACCTTTATTATCTGAAAAATAAAGTAAGAGAGAAACTTCTCCTAACTCACCAACTTTTTCTGATAGGACTTGCAGGTTGGACACTCTCTCATCCTTGAACAGCTCGATGCCATAGACGCAGTCAAAGCCGTCATACTTCACCATGAACAGAGAAGGATTTACACTAAGCCTGTCCAGCACTGTTCCCTTCCATTTGCTCTGGTTCCCCTTCTCACGCCAGTTATGTTGAATACGGACTCCCAGAATGCTGTTCGGGTCTGGGCTTACTGTGTCACTCAGTTCCCCGCTGCTCCGCTTTCTGGTAAAACAGGATGAATATGCAGGTCTGTGTGTCTGTGGTTAAGGTTTAAAACAGAGTATGCATCTTACACAAATAAAAAGTTTTATGATATCAGGCTATGTAACTTATTCCAGCTGTTTGATCACTTATATACATTTGCATTTGAGATGTTTCTGGAAAGTTAGGTAAACTGAGGCCACTTCAAATAACCTACATTATTTATGCAGGTCTATTTGCAAGCACCATCAATGATTATTTAAATCAGAATGCAATATGATTTTTTGTCATTCATTTCAGCCTTTGGTCCAACATATCTTATTTGTTAATTCCAGTGATTTGAGTATCTGGATTAACCACTTTTTCATGTAGCTGTTTGTGACATTATAGTTTTACTGTTACAATATCTTCTGAAACCACCAATAATGGCAATCATATGATGGCACATACAGTAGCTTTGTTTCTACATACCTGCCCCTTTTCTTGGACATGCCTCCAGAAATTCAAAGGCTACTGATCAAGAGAAAGACAGGGCAATGTTCAGTTATTATGTGAGTGAGTATGACAGCTGCCAAACTTCACATGTAAAGTATGCTACACCATAAGGATGGCCTCTCCTTTCGCTGAGAGGCTCGCCTGTCAGAACAGACCCGTGACAGGCTGCAGCCAGCTCAGCACAGACTGACAACTCCAACAGCCAATGGATTAACATGATGGAATAACTTCCTGGGTATTTACTTTAACTATACAGACATGGAGGTCAGTGTTTGTAATACACAGCACCACTACGGCAAGACCGTGTAGTTTTATCATATGCCTCAGTGAAGGATTTAAAAAAAATCTGTCAATTTAAAGAGAATACGTCAGCCATTTCAGTGTATCTGACAAGTTACAGTATGTAAACGTTAGCCGGACACATTTTACTCCCACTAACTTATACATTAGCAACATGCACGTATAATATGATTAGGCGAGCCCGATAAACTACGCGGTAAGTCACCTGTCTTGGACTAAATCCAACACACCTACACCTCACCCTGTGGGTTATCAATAACACTCGTCTGTCCTCGCTCTACCTCAATGCAGATGTGACTGTAGGTAAGTGGAGGCGGCTAGCTACATCCGCTCGTCAGTGTCCCCAATGGCAGCTAACAAACATCAGCAACGAATGGGTCTTAACAGGCTTCTCCTCTCTTCAAAACACATTTTTATTACCTTTAACCTTTACGCAGATTTCATATCAGTATTGTTCAGTTCGTCTGGCGGAGAAATGCTCCCACACACCAACCAGTCTACGTAAATCTCGCGAAACCTGTGGAAAATGGGAGATGGCGAGAAAAGACTCGTGCTCCCAGCGAGCATTTCGGTTACCATGACCTCAGAGAAGACATGAACGCGGGCGCGATGAAAGTGGGAATTGGTGTTTATTCATTATTTGGACTTCTAACCGTGACGACCACGACCCGAGTTTTACTTTGGTGTTTACTGGGCTTCTTTGGAAAAGGCCTAATTCCGGTATGCGTAGGCACGAGCGACATTACAGAGTAAGTTAAGTTAATGTTTGCTCTGATGTGAGGTCAGCAATTTATGAGAGGCAATAATTGTTTAAAGTTTAACTTTAGGGCAGATAGCATAATAGGTGTTAAAGTTGTAAAGCAATATTATCAAGCTGTCATCTAATGTTATCATTATGTTTCTCTTTCTCGCTCTCTCTCTCTCTCTCTCTCTCTCTCTCCTCTCTCTCTCTCTCTCTCTCTCTCTCTCTCGCTCTCCGTAACATTTCAGGAGTTTAAGTTTCTGAAAATCAACTAACATAACACTACTGCTGTAGAACAAGTTACATCTGACTTTTAAAATAAAATTAAACCCACACTTGTTCATTTTTGTTTAGTATTTTAATCAGTTTTCACAATTTCAACCAAAACCATCAGACTGCACAACTTATTTGCATAAGTAGAGGCTCTCTAAGGCAGCACACTATAGGTGATGACCAAATTTTAAAATGATCTTGAAATATTAACCGAATGCCTATCAGTGCCATGGGCATCATAATCCATATCATAAGGGCAGCCATTCACATTCATCACTGACCTAGCATTCAGGGTTTGTAAATGTGGACACCTGCCTTCACTGATATTTTATAGTGAGCCATGATAGGCTACTTTGTCCCAGCTGATAACTTGTAGAAATACTAGTCTACCTCAGTGTCCTGGTACTTTAACTGACACACCAATCCACCACTATGATCTGAAAGATTTCTTTACAAAGCCAACTACAGAATTCAAGGTTGAGATTGTGTTAATATGTATTATGTATATTCAAAACAACAATGAAATGTGTGCACTGGATATTTTTTTTCCTTAATTTCAAGTTCTGTAAAATTATAGAGGTAATGGGGGAACTTTGAGAAAACAGGATTGGAGAAAAGAAATCCTTGCTAATTAATCCTGATTATGTTGTATATTACTAGTGAGCAAGAGGAAGCACAATTTCTAATTTTTGTAATGTTTGGTGAACAGAGATGGACAATTTAAAGAATAATACAGACATTTTCATTTTTAGTTTATTTCTACCTTCAGTTCAATATACTTTTGAAACTTAAGGACGAAAAGAATTTTTCCCACCCCACTGGTCACTTTAAACAACATAACACCACACATTTGTATATTATTAATAGCCTTCTCTTGAAGAGTACAAGTCAGCATATATATTAATACTCCAACTAATTTGCCTAATTGTTTTTTATCACTTTCTTAATCCATTTCCTGAAGGGTGATACGCGTGTGTAGACATCAGGGGTCTTGGGGTCTCCACATCGCTGTCCAGAGAAGGAGACAACGCCCGCTACAGCTCTGTCACACACCAAAGGACCACCTGAATCCCCCTTGAAGAGAAAAGGTACAAGATACTTAACAGTAGGTGTACTTAAAATAAATCTTAAAATATCCTGTTTTTTCCCTTGCTCAGCGTTGCTTGATCACTGTCCAGCCAGTGTACTCACCGAGCAGAAGCCTTGAAAGACCTTCGCCCCAACACCACAAATCATTGATTTGGCGATGGGAACCTGTCCCCATCTGCTACGACATGTCCGCCCTGAAAGGATGGTTACGTTGACTTCCTGCAGTGTGTTGGCTAGGGTTTTATTATCCCCTATATCCCCCCAGCCAATTGTAATGCACTGACTTGATTTCTTTACACTGCCCCTTTTCAGAGAGATCAGCTGCACTGCCTCAGTCAGTTGGGCCCTACGGTTGAGCTGAGAAGAAGAGAGTAATGGCAGAAAAATGCAAAACATGTTAACTGTATTAGAGTCTGTGTATGCTAAACATCAAGTTATATTGTTTTTCTGCAATCTAGAAATAATTAAGGTAGGATTCTTCTACTTTAAATCTGATAGTGTAGAGGACAACAGTTTCAACTCTCCTCACCTTTAGGAGCATGATATCATTTGTATGTCCATCATAGTTGGGATGTGGAATGGATCTGGCAACAGTGAACTCCTGCTTTGTAGTCTCATTACGTGACAGGGAATCCGCTCCAAGCACAACTCTGTGTGGTCTAGAAATTCCCAATTGAATGAAGACTGGACATTAGATATGATGTTAAGGCTGTTAATAAACTCTGAGATGCTGAAAGAAAACCTTTTCAAAACATAATGCAAGATTTTAGATACATTTCAAACAATTTAATCTAATGAGTGCTTTCTGTCAAAATTACCAGCATCACTTTTTTTGTCAAAGAGAGAATCCCTGAAAGTACCAAAAAAAAAGTTCCTGCTTGTAACTTAACATCAGTTTGACCATAATTAGAACAAATATAATGTTTTACTATGATAGATTATTTATGTATGTCTAATTTAATTGAATAAAGTCACTGCAAGTTGATTTTCAAACCAAACTGACATGAAATGACACAAGCAGCTGCACGGAAAACAGGAAATATTTTATACTAGCATGTTTTCTCTGAGAATCCAGATTTCCCCCCCAAAAAATGTCATATGATGTGGGGGGAAAAAATGTGTGTTAAGAAAGGTTTTTATCCATTTTAAAATGATTTCAAATCCCGAGGTAGCTATCTGTTATGGTTCTTTAAGCACTTATGTCATTGCTTCCAACAAAACAAAAGATTTGAATTCTTACCTAGGTGTGTTACAATGTGCTGCTGTCAGCACAAAGTCTTCTCTCACCAGTACACCCCCGCAGTTATGTACACCTCGGACTTGCAACGAGGCCATGTAGGGGCGCGAGTGGGGGGCAGCGTCTCTGCCTCCAACAATATGAGTACCATCAGCTCCTGAACACAAAATACATCATTGTTTACGTATGTTAATCCAACTTAATTTAGGTTTGTGACAGTTGTAGCTTTTTAAAAAATCTTTACTATGGACCAAAAAAAGACATTAGAAAAAATAATGCTGTATGTTTGTCTGCTTTGGGATTATATATCATACAGTCGGTGTATCTTACCATTTAGGACAAAGAACAGCATGAGTACGAAGTTGACCACCATGGTGTCTGGTCAGATCTATGCATTCTACTCTTGGTCTTATAATTTTTGGAGAAGAAAACATCTTGCTTATTTTGTGGTCTTTATTGCTTCAGTGAATTTGCTAACATGCTGCGGTGAAATTGCTGCGATTACAAAAGATATGGTTTGATTTTCAGAACAGGGTTTCATAATAATTGGTGCAAGGGACGGTTAGAGTTGAAGAAATGCTCAAAAAGTTCAGGTTTGCCTTGAGAAACATGTCTAGTGATGAATCGAAAGTCAAACACTTGTTCAGCAAAGGTCAATATGAGTTAGATTAACAAGTTGATAAGTGATTAACAAGTAGAATAGGAGACGAAGTGTGATTTGTGTTTGTGTGTGTCCGTTCATATGGGATACTTACAAAATTGTGGTTTATTCTCAATGTTATTGCTTTGATCTCAATCCTGCAAAATCAATTTCCTCTTTCTTATTAGGTTACATCAGGTTTCTTTCATCTTTTTTTTTTTTTTTTTACTTTGGAAAGAGCATGTTTTGGTGTCATGTAACATACTGCAGAATGCAACTAAGTTTCTCAGCTGTGTGGAAGGAAGTGAAAGTATGAAATTATTAAATTCACTGGTAAAACTGTATCTAACCTTGATCACTGTACTTGCTGCCACTTTTAGGTGGACAGATTATGAAGTATATGGATTACAGAACACTAAGAAGAAAACACTGTTGAATTTGTGTTGAGCTCAATTAAACACTGGAAAAACCATTGCATTCGCTTTATTAACTTAACTCACTGACTTTATATCTGCTTATGAAGAATGTTAATATAGGAATCAAAATAATAAAAAAATAATACAGTATTTTAAATGAGGGTTTTTTTTTTGTATGTTTGTTAAACCGCAAACATTGCAAAGGCTACTCAGACACAATAATTATTGTCTCCATAAGACAATGAAAGTATGTTAAAGCCAAACTGTTTGTTTTGGTAGACATATGATTGATCAGAAACATCTCAATAAGTTTTGAATAAATTGCCATGAAATTTTGTTCACATATCCATAGCTCTCAGAGGACAAATCTTGCAGACTTTGGTGATCCTCTTATTCTCCTCTTTTCCTCTAGCGCCACAATGAGGGTGACATTTGTGGTTTTGAGGAAAAGGTCTTAAGAACTAATAGAAAGATTGCTGTGTAATTTGGTACAGTGCAATTTGTTATAACTTTGGTTATCCCTTCACTTTGGCACCATTATCAGGTCAAAATGTCAGTTTGTCCGATACTTTGGTTCATACGGTTATGTGCAAAACTAATGACATTTCGAGCAGCCTCAATCCTTAAACTGTCATCTTTATCAACTATGACAATGATGTAATTTTCTGTTCTTATGCTCTTACTATTTCTTAGCCATATTTACTCAACATTATTTGGATGAATTTAGTAATTATTACACAAACACAACACTTTGGCGAGAATCTACTTGACACAGCCCACCCACACATTTCTTTGAATTATGTGACAAACTAGATGAACTTCAGAAACCATAGTTTCCAACCTCAACATATCTTCAAGTGAGCTGTCCTGACAGTTAATCTTATCTTCTGTGGATATCACACATCATACCCACACAGTGGTGCGAGCTGCTGACTTTTGTCTTTGTCTTTTTTTCTTTTTTTTTGTACCAGTGCCTACTGGATTAAATAAATAAATGCATTAATACATAAATTTTCACTTTATAATATTACTGCCATTTACATCTTTTTCTTTTACCTGAATGGACGAAGCTCTGTTGGTTATGGTTTAATTCACATGTATTTTTTTTCATTAATGTTTTCAACACACTGCTTTACCTTTTTGTTATAATGTCTAACCTGAGTGTCCTGCTTCTCTGAACCACACACACAATGGGTGCTATTTTCCAATGCTTTACCACATACTGCATCACATTTACCTGGAGAAGTTTTTTTTGACAGGCTGCTGGAGAGGGGCCATTGCAATTTTTAAAATACTTTGAACAGCACTCTTCACACAGCAATCTTCTGATGAAGGAAAGACAAAACAGTGTTTTTTGCCTTTCTGTTAAAGAGCAAATACTGACAGAGCAACGTCACCCCCCAAATACAGTTGAAATGCTGAAGCAAAGCTTTGTGTAAGATTTTTACAATTTTCATTTTTCCTCCTTGAGAATCTTGTTTATCCGGAGGAAGTTAGAGATGTCTGTAGACACTGGGTGCTTCTGGGTATTCACAGTGAAACTTTCTGTTGAAAGACACAGCACCAAAAGCGGTTCTATTGCACACCAGAGGGCCACCAGAATCACCCTGTGATTAATTCATTCCTTTTCATCTAAGAAGATGTATCATGTTTATACTTCTTTTAGACTAGAAACCAGCTGATATTTTCTATGAATGGACAGAAAAAATACCTGACAAAATCCTTTGTTTGTTTCATATCCACCTGCACAGATGACATTGGCAAGAAGACCAACCCATTTCTCTGCAAACTTTTAGGTTAATGATAGACACATCCACCACTCTCAGCTCATCAAGAACGTAAGCTTCAGTTCTAGTGTAACCCCATTCAGCTACACCCTTTCTTGGTCCTTTATGTTCATTTCAGAAGTGAGAAGTTTGATTAGTTGTGCCTTTTTGCCGAGTTGAGAGACACAAAACCAGACGGTAAAAATTACATACGGTCTGTCTGTCTAACCACGATCTTATCTCTATCAGACTTCCGTTCTGAGAGATTGCACTGAGCTACTGAAGCTAGTGGAATGTATGTGTGGCCTGTTATAGGTGTACTGCCCAATGTGTTTATGCCTTTGGCTGTTTTATTAAAGTAAGAATGGTCCCAAAGTGCTGAAAAGAGACACAGCTGTGGGTAATAACGAAGATATGGCTTAGTGACATTTCATCGAGTATGAGTATTCATGTTATGACTTTAAAAAAGGCACTGTTTGAATGCAAATTCAGGCCCCAAATTCAGGCGCATGCTGGATGTATATCCCTTATTAGATTAACATGATAAGTGCAGTATTTGCCTGTGACAACTGTCAATTTGTTTCAGGGACCTCTTGTTGTAGTTTTTTTTTTTTTTATTTACTGAAATATGGATAAGGAAGTGTGGATATAGGGAAACCTGAGCTGGTAACACTGACCATCCTGGCCACCACCCTGAATCTGCCTCTGGTTCACGGGCAAATACGTCATTTGAACCTTGTGGAAATATAGCTAATTGCTAAAATAGTGATGATGATATAAGTGATGATATAAGTGGATAATCCAGTTCTGTAGCTCTCACCTACAGTACAGCCTTCGTCTGTGACAAAATCAAGCTCACTTGGAGCAAAATCAGAGTCTTGGTTTTATTTGAGTTGACCTGCAGTAAGTAGACTTGTCTCTCAAGTTATTATATTATTATTTATCAAATATATCAAGTTATTGTTATAAAAATACACACCTCACAGGAGGCAAGTCCTAACTGTCCTATCTGTATTACTCAACTTGATTAACTTTCTTCTGATGAGGATATTAAAGAAGGAACTTAAAGTTGGTATTTGAAATTCCTTTTTTATTTTCAATTTCAGTCACACTGACAGAGCAATATGAGACATCACAATTTTGCATGCTGAAGCAAAACTTTGAACAAGATTTTTACTCTGAACGTTTCGAGCGTTTGAGGATGGTCTTGATCCAGGGAAGGTATTTTGATACATCAGTATAGACGTTGGGTAAATGTGGGTAGCTGCAGTTCTTCTCCCAGTTGAAAGACACGATACCAACAGCTGTCCCATCGCACACCAGAGGGCCACCAGAATCACCCTGTGAGAGGGAAGTATTTTTAATTGTTTATTCATATTATTATTATGTATTTATTTTATATTATGTTTGCATTTCTATACAAGAAATAGGGCTGATATTTTTTTATAAAAAAAATAATACAAAAAAATACCTGACAGAATCCTTTCTTTGTTTTATATCCACCTGCACAGATGACATTGTTGGGAAGACCAGGCCACATTTCTCGACAGACTCGTGGGTTAATGACAGACACATCCACCACTCTCAGCTCATCAACAACTCTTCCACCTGTTTTGATGAAGCCCCATCCAGCTACGTAGCATTTTGTATTGTCCCCCAAATGTATTTCAGATCTGGGAAGGGGGGTCGTTTGGAGTTTTTTGTTCAGTTCAGCTTTTCGAGACAACTGGAAATCAGAGAGAGCAAAAACTGGCAGAGTCTATTTTCATTCACCAGACTTCAAGGTAACAAACAATTGTTGTAATATTGATGTTGGTATATTGTGTTTTTGCTATTGTTTTTCGATAAAACCATGATGTAGTGTGTATAGCAGAACATTTTTATTTGGTATTGTTAGGATATGCCACAACAACGAATGATACCACCTAAGAATATACTTATATACTTACTTTAAGGAGCATGATGTCTTTACCAGTCCACACATCCTGATAAGATTCATGTTTGTACATTTTCTCAATATATCTGATTTTTCCTTCATCAACATTCTTGATATTGTGGGTGCCAAGAACAACCCGTGTAAGATTGCTAAATGGTGCGATGGGACAGCTGTTGGTATCGTGTCTTTCAACTGCAGAAGAACTGCAGCTACCCACATTTACCCAACGTCTATACTGATGTATCAAAATAACCTTCCCTGGATACAAGACCATCCTCAAACGTCACGAATGAAACGTTCAGAGTAAAAATCTTGTTTCAAAGTTTTGCTTTCAGCATGCAAAATTGTGATGTCTCATATTGCTCTGTCAGTGTGATGAAATTGAAAATAAAAAAGGAATTTCCAAATACCAACTTTTAAGTTTCCTTCTTTTAATATCCTCATCAGAAGAAAGTTAATCAAGTTGAGTAATACAGATAGGACAGATTTTAGGACTTGCCTCCTGTGAGGTGTGTATTTTTATAACAATAATTGAATATTTTGATAAATAATAATATAATAACTTGAGAGACAAGTCTACTTACTTGGCAGGTCACTCAAAATAAAACCCAGAACTCTGATTTTGCTCCAAGTGAGCTTGTTTTGTCACAGACGAAGGCTGTACTTATGGTGAGAGCTACAGAACTGGATTATCCACTTATTATCATCACTTTATATCATCATCATATTTTATCAATTAGCCTATATTTCCACAAGGTTCAAATGACGTATTTGCCCGTGAAACCAGAGGCAGATTCAGGGTGGTGGCCAGGATGGTCAGTGTTACCAGCTCAGGTTTCCTATATCCAAACTTCCTTATCCATATTTCAGTAAATAAAAAAAAAAACACAAGAGAGGTCCCTGAAACAAATTGACAGTTTGTCACAGGCAAATACTGCACTTATCATGTTTAATCTAATAAGGGATTATACATCCAGCATGCGGCCTGAATTTGGGGCCTGAATTTGCATTCAAACAGTGCCTTTTTTAAAGTCATAACATGAAATA
>NW_019174577.1:418817-422586 GCF_002260705.1 Seriola dumerili | reverse complement strand
ATCGCACACCAGAGGGCCACCAGAATCACCCTGTGAGAGGGAAGTATTTTTAATTGTTTATTCATATTATTATTATGTATTTATTTTATATTATGTTTGCATTTCTATACAAGAAACAAGCTGATATTTTTTTATAAAAAAAATAATACAAAAAAATACCTGACAGAATCCTTTCTTTGTTTTATATCCACCTGCACAGATGACATTGTTGGGAAGACCAGGCCACATTTCTCGACAGACTCGTGGGTTAATGACAGACACATCCACCACTCTCAGCTCATCAACAACTCTTCCACCTGTTTTGATGAAGCCCCATCCAGCTACGTAGCATTTTGTATTGTCCCCCAAATGTATTTCAGATCTGGGAAGGGGGGTCGTTTGGAGTTTTTTGTTCAGTTCAGCTTTTCGAGACAACTGGAAATCAGAGAGAGCAAAAACTGGCAAAGTCTATTTTCATTCACCAGACTTCAAGGTAACAAACAATTGTTGTAATATTGATGTTGGTATATTGTGTTTTTGCTATTGTTTTTCGATAAAACCATGATGTAGTGTGTATAGCAGAACATTTTTATTTGGTATTGTTAGGATATGCCACAACAACGAATGATGCCACCTAAGAATATACTTATATACTTACTTTAAGGAGCATGATGTCTTTACCAGTCCACACATCCTGATAAGATTCATGTTTGTACATTTTCTCAATATATCTGATTTTTCCTTCATCAACATTCTTGATATTGTGGGTGCCAAGAACAACCCGTGTAAGATTGCTAAATGAGAGATAATTGAGAGGTTATCAGTACATTTTCTAAAATTGTGCCAACAACAATAGAAAACAATAAATTATGAATTCCGTATTTAAAAAATACAAGGTTTATGAAATAAAATCCTTTAACATGGATTTCTCAACACATGAACAAATGCTAACTCACTCTGGCCCTTGACAGTGCGCCGCAGTCATCACAAAGTCTTCACTGACAAGGAATCCTCCACATACATGACCTCCCTTGTTCTGGACTGAGGCCATGTAAAGCATGGAGTTCTCTGGGGCCTTTTCCCCATCTATGATTTCACTCCCACGAGCTGCAAAGATGCATAAAAATCAAAATGAAGTTATGTTCAGTGAAATGGTTGGAGAATAATATTCAGATCCTGTAATCTTACCGCCTTGCCCAAGACATGCCACAACCTGAAAAAGCAGGAATTTGTGCAGACCATGCATGATGCTGGCAAGACAAGTACCTTGTCTCCTTGAGGGGTGTCAAGTCGACCCTTTTATACAGCTGTTTGCTTCGTTTGGATCTATGGCTGCTGTCTATCTTATCTTGACTTGTAACCACATCACTTGTGCAATGTAAGTTTGCAACAGTAATAATCTTTGTAATATCTTATTAGTGCCACGGGTGCTCAGCTCCGAGGCACTCCTCTACAGCTAGAATAGCTTTGAGGAGTGCCTCGGGGCTATATTCTCTTTCGGGTTTATTATTCTTCCGCCAAATTTTGGCGCGTAACTCATCCCGCAGCTTTGAGAAAACCCCGGTAATATATACATCAAAACGTGCGTCTTGATCCCGAAAGAGGTGCTATGACTTTTGGTGTTAAAATTCCAATTTTTCCCAAAGTTATTCCCAAAAAACTGGGAATAAATAATGCATTAGGAATGTATTGGAATTTTCTTTAGAAACCCACAAAATTTCACCTTTTTTCTACAAAATTTCACCTTTTTTCTGAGGGACCCAGCTCTCTCATACCTGCACGTAGAAATGTGATTCAAACTATAAAACGGAGGAAAACTTCTGCTCTCTCAAAAAGACAGGAACTGTTTTACATAACATGTAAACTTTTCAAACTATGAGCACTCAAAGGAGGAGTGCAAATCACTTTTTCTTCAAAGTTAGAGTGAAAGTGTCAGTTGGCTAGAGTGCGTGAAGCAGTAAAAAATAACCGTTATTTTTATTTTTAACTCGAGCTCACGGCCAAACCGTAAAAAGGAGACAAATAATTCTTTCTGAAAATGTAGACATGGTTGTTGGGATTCATAAAATGTAACTTTGACAGGCAGGGTCTGCACAAAATTTAAACGGGGGTGCCGAGTCCGGCAGTAATACCTGTCTCACTCTCATTGACACCTAATGTAATCGTCTTTTTTTTTTTCAAAAGAAATCTCACTCTGTCTTCGCACTGAGCTTACTCACTCATTTTAAGGAATATCTGAATAAAATTGAGACTGTAAGAAACTTCTGTCTTCAGTGTCTGGCACGGTCTTTTCGGTTTTTTGAAAAGAAGTAACGGTTTTCTCATAATTTGCAGTTGTTTGAAGCCATGTAGAAGCCAAATTCTGGGCAGATTTTTCACATTGCCATGGCAACGGCAGCCCCTGACCTGTGACGGCGTGCGTGCGGTGCGCCTAGCAACCACATAACCAACTCTCCAAGCTCCGCTAGCTTTACATTAGCCGCATGTTAGGTCTTAAATTACATTTAGTTAGGTCTTAAATATGTAAGTCCATTTACTGCTTCCTCTGTTGCTTTTTTTTGGTTTTGTGTTAAAAGAGTGAATGAAGGTTGTGACGGTCTCCGCTGAGACAGAGAGAGAGGAGAAGCTACTAGCCTCTCTCGCTGTCACTTCTAGTGCGTTGCTCTCCTTCCCAGTAATGTTAAATTTAGCACAGAAAAAAAACAAATAGTGGTAATTTAATTAGCCGTTCATGGGATTTATTAATCCTCAGGGGTCCCTCTGTCCTTTTTTGGACATTTTCTTCACTTTTTCTTTTTTTGATTTGCTGATCATTTTGGATGTGTTACAGCTGAAGGTATGGATTTCTGCAAGAAAGTGTCTTTTTTGACATATTTTAAAAATCTTATGTCATTACTGTTACAGGTCTATTATACACTGGTAACACATTTTGTTACCCTCTGGGGTTCCTCGCGTCCAAAAAAGGACACACAAAGAAAATGCTATGAAATCATCATATATCAATATTTTTTCTGCTTTTTTTTTTTTGCATAACATCTCTTAAACCACTTCAGTTCTGCTCAAACCTACCAAAATGTTTATTAGTTTTCAGGATTTTAACCCTTTAAATGCCAGTTTGAAGACATGTTGCCTCTTGTTTTATTAATAAAACAACACAGAATATGAGATATTTCCACATAATACATGATGGAGGGATGTGACATTGTTTTTATATCAGAGTCTTTTATATCAAGACATTTCTCAAAACAGAATATGATCAGGGTGACTTTTGAACACTGGAAATAAATCATGTACTCATCCCGGCAGTAGCTCCCGTGGCACTCAAAATTTCCCTGGAATTTTCTAGTTATAACTTAATTATCCACTTCTTCACACGTCTGAAGCACATACTGTTAATAAGTATAAGTTGAGTTTTAACAAACTTTCTCACATTGATATATTCCTCCTCCTCTTAGTTTCATGTTATTGGCCATTCAATTTGTTTTCCTTTTTGTATTTGGGACACTTCATTTAGTTACTCTGGACTCTTTCTCTCATTATTTCAAAATGGAATAACTTTAGTTAAATTAATTAAATAAATCAAAAATAAGGTTCATCACCAAGATTCTTGAGTGTGAAAAGTTGATGTGTGTAGTGTTGATCTTCATTGCTTTACTTCATTCATGATTTATTTGTTTGTTGATGTTTTCAGTCCTTGATTTTGATCACGCGGGTCTTCTTCTCCTCAATGTGCACAATAAGCAAAATATATAACTTTTCCATATTAAAATGCCTAAAAATGACTAGAGCT
>NW_019174577.1:368440-416708 GCF_002260705.1 Seriola dumerili | reverse complement strand
CTTATATTATCCACTTCTTCACCCGTCTGAAGCACATACTGTTAATAAGTATAAGTTGAGTTTAACAAACTTTTTCACATTGATATATTCCTCCTCCTCTTAGTTTTTATGTTATTGGCCATTCAATTTTGTTTTACTTTTTGTATTTGGGACACTTCATTTAGTCTACTCTGGACCTCCTTTCTCTCATTATTCAAAAATGATGGAACTTTAGTTAAATTAATTAAATAAATCAAAAATAAGTTCATCACCAAGATTCTTGAGTGTGAAAAGTTGATGTGTGTAGTGTTGATCTTCATTGCTTTACTTCATTCATGATTTATTTTGTTGATGTTTCAGTCCCTTGATTTTGATCACGCGGGTCTTCTTCTCCTCAATGTGCACAATAAGCAAAATATATAACTTTTCCATATCAAAATGTCTAAAAATGACTAGAGCTATGTTATTTTTTTGAGTTGGGAACTTACATTTTCCCAAATGTTTCAAGTAATTCTCAAACCTAGAGAAATATATGATTTTAATATGGTAACGCTCCGTGTCATTTGGTCTACTGTCAATATCCTCCATGAGCACGAGTCTGGATTGTAGTTGAATGCCAGCAGTTCAAAATGGACTTTTATCTAGTTTTACACTACTTACACTTTTCACACCTTGAGCATTTCAGCTATATACTTTAACCTGATGAAGGATTTAAGTCACTGGACGTCTGGATCTTAAATAATCAGAGAAAAAAAACAGGCACAGACCTGGGAAAAACCTGTTGAACTTCCGGTTCATAATTTATTAAAGAATCAAAGGTAAGCAGTCTCAGTTTCTAGTTACTACTAGACCTCATGTATCCGCAGACAAGCTTCGGCGAACCACTGATTTTCTTTTTTAAGTTTTATTTTTAGGGCATTTTCCTTTATTCAGATCACTACAGTGAGAGAGACAGGAAAGTCAGGGACAGAGAGAGGATGACATGCGGGCCACGGGTCGGACTGGAACCCCGGCCGCTGCCAGTAGGACTAAGCCTTTGTGGTATACTCACTGTCAGGTGAGCAGCTGATCTGCCAGGGCGCCAATTAATTACTGATTTTTTTTAAAGTGAAACTGCTTTATGGGTGTTTCTGCCGGTTTTGATCCCCTGGTCTGTTTGATATGGAGAGGAGGACACCCTGTGGATAATTCGGCTGCCGGTAAAAACCTCCTGAACGTCTAGTTCATAAGTTATCAGAGAAACGATCAGAACAAAAGTTAGCATCTATCTCAGCTCCAACTCTTCCCTGACCTCTTTGACCTCCGTACAGCGTCTGCGAAACACTGACTTTAAATGTGAAACTGCTTTAATTCAGGGTTTTTAACCCGGTCTGTTTGATTTCATGAACCACTGACACTTAAGGAATCCAAACCGAGGGAAGCTTACAGTAATGGTGGTAAAGACAACAACTCCCATGATCCCACGCTATTTCATGACGTCATCCAACGCCGTCTTTTCTTATAGTTTTGATTGAGAGACCCCTAGCGGCAGAAGCTGCATACTGTGCGTTTAAAATAAGCAAACTTAAAGTGGGTGATGAGTCAAAAACACTGCTTAATTCTGCCGACACTGGTGTATGCTATTTGATGAAAAAAAGAAGCTGAGATACCAGATACTAGTTTTCTAGCTCTCATCATTTTATCACTTTGGTTTACTGAAATATGGATAAGGAAGTGTGGATATAGGGAAACCTGAGCTGGTAACACTGACCATCCTGGCCACCACCCTGAATCTGCCTCTGGTTCACGGGCAAATACGTCATTTGAACCTTGTGGAAATATAGCTAATTGCTAAAATAGTGATGATGATATAAGTGATGATATAAGTGGATAATCCAGTTCTGTAGCTCTCACCTACAGTACAGCCTTCGTCTGTGACAAAATCAAGCTCACTTGGAGCAAAGTCAGAGTCTTGGTTTTATTTGAGTTGACCTGCAGTAAGTAGACTTGTCTCTCAAGTTATTATATTATTATTTATCAAATATATCAAGTTATTGTTATAAAAATACACACCTCACAGGAGGCAAGTCCTAACTGTCCTATCTGTATTACTCAACTTGATTAACTTTCTTCTGATGAGGATATTAAAGAAGGAACTTAAAGTTGGTATTTGAAATTCCTTTTTTATTTTCAATTTCAGTCACACTGACAGAGCAATATGAGACATCACAATTTTGCATGCTGAAGCAAAACTTTGAACAAGATTTTTACTCTGAACGTTTCGAGCGTTTGAGGATGGTCTTGATCCAGGGAAGGTATTTTGATACATCAGTATAGACGTTGGGTAAATGTGGGTAGCTGCAGTTCTTCTCCCAGTTGAAAGACACGATACCAACAGCTGTCCCACCGCACACCAGAGGGCCACCAGAATCACCCTGTGGGAGGGAAATATTTTTACTTGTTTATTCATATTATTATTATGTATTTATTTTATATTATGTTTGCATTTCTATACAAGAAACAAGCTGATATTTTTTATTAAAAAAATAATACAAAAAAATACCTGACAGAATCCTTTCTTTGTTTTATATCCACCTGCACAGATGACATTGTTGGGAAGACCAGGAGGTAATATTTCTCGACAGACTCGTGGGTTAATGACAGACACATCCACCACTCTCAGCTCATCAACAACTCTTCCACCTGTTTTGATGAAGCCCCATCCAGCTACGTAGCATTTTGTATTGTCCCCCAAATGTATTTCAGATCTGGGAAGGGGGGTCGTTTGGAGTTTTTTGTTCAGTTCAGCTTTTCGAGACAACTGGAAATCAGAGAGAGCAAAAACTGGCAAAGTCTATTTTCATTCACCAGACTTCAAGGTAACAAACAATTGTTGTAATATTGATGTTGGTATATTGTGTTTTTGCTATTGTTTTTCGATAAAACCATGATGTAGTGTGTATAGCAAAACATTTTTATTTGGTATTATTAGGATGTGCCACAACAACGAATGATACCACCTAAGAATATATTTATATACTTACTTTAAGGAGCATGATGTCTTTACCAGTCCACACATCCTGATAAGATTCATGTTTGTACATTTTCTCAATATATCTGATTTTTCCTTCATCAACATTCTTGATATTGTGGGTGCCAAGAACAACCCGTGTAAGATTGCTAAATGAGAGATAATTGAGAGGTTATCAGTACATTTTCTAAAATTGTGCCAACAACAATAGAAAACAATAAATTATGAATTCCTTATTTAAAAAATACAAGGTTTATGAAATAAAATCCTTTTACATTGATTTCTCAACACATGAACAAATGCTAACTCACTCTTTTTCACAGTGCGCCGCAGTCATCACAAAGTCTTCACTGACAAGGAATCCTCCACATACATGACCTCCCTTGTTCTGGACTGAGGCCATGTAAAGCATGGAGTTCTCTGGGGCCTTTTCCCCATCTATGATTTCACTCCCACGAGCTGCAAAGATGCATAAAAATCAAAATGAAGTTATGTTCAGTGAAATGGTTGGAGAATAATATTCAGATCCTGTAATCTTACCGCCTTGCCCAAGACATGCCACAACCTGAAAAAGCAGGAATTTGTGCAGACCATGCATGATGCTGGCAAGACAAGTACCTTGTCTCCTTGAGAGGTGTCAAGTCGACCCTTTTATACAGCTGTTTGCTTCATTTGCATGTATGGCTGCTGTTTATCTGATCTTGACTTGTAACCACATCCTTTGTGCAATGCAAGTTTGCAACAGTAATTAGCTTTGTAATATCTTATTAACTTATATTATCCACTTCTTCACCCGTCTGAAGCACATACTGTTAATAAGTATAAGTTGAGTTTAACAAACTTTTTCACATTGATATATTCCTCCTCCTCTTAGTTTTTATGTTATTGGCCATTCAATTTTGTTTTACTTTTTGTATTTGGGACACTTCATTTAGTCTACTCTGGACCTCCTTTCTCTCATTATTCAAAAATGATGGAACTTTAGTTAAATTAATTAAATAAATCAAAAATAAGTTCATCACCAAGATTCTTGAGTGTGAAAAGTTGATGTGTGTAGTGTTGATCTTCATTGCTTTACTTCATTCATGATTTATTTTGTTGATGTTTCAGTCCCTTGATTTTGATCACGCGGGTCTTCTTCTCCTCAATGTGCACAATAAGCAAAATATATAACTTTTCCATATTAAAATGTCTAAAAATGACTAGAGCTATGTTATTTTTTTGAGTTGGGAACTTACATTTTCCCAAATGTTTCAAGTAATTCTCAAACCTAGAAAAATATATGATTTTAATATGGTAACGCTCCGTGTCATTTGGTCTACTGTCAGTATCCTCCATGAGCACGAGTCTGGATTGTAGTTGAATGCCAGCAGTTCAAAATGGACTTTTATCTAGTTTTACACTACTTACACTTTTCACACCTTGAGCATTTCAGCTATATACTTTAACCTGATGAAGGATTTAAGTCACTGGACGTCTGGATCTTAAGTTATCAGAGAAAAAAAGCAGGCACATGTTAAACAGCTCAGCTCCCAGCAGCTGCAGAAGTCCTGTCCTGTTTCCGCCGAAGAGCATTGGTTAATCACTGATTTAAAAAAAAAAAAAAAAAAAAGTTTTATTTTAAGTGAAACAGCTTCATTCGTTTACCGGTTCTAATCCCCTGGTCAGTTTGTTATGGAGAGGATGGCCCTTTGCGGATAATTTTTCCACCGGGAAGAACCTGTTGAACGTCTGGTTGATACTTTATTAAAGAAAGGTAAGCACTCTCAGCTTTTTAGCTACTCCCCGTGGCCGAAGTGAGACTGCTTTATTCGTTTACCGGTTTTAATCCCCTGGTCAGTTGGTTATGGAGAGCAGGAGATCACTGTGGATAATTCGGCTACTGGGAAAAACCTGTTGAACTTCCGGTTCATAATTTATTAAAGAATCAAAGGTAAGCAGTCTCAGTTTCTAGTTACTACTAGACCTCATGTATCAAGCTTCGGCGAACCACTGATTTTCTCCACTGAGTTTTATTTTTAGGGCATTTTCCTTTATTCAGATCACTACAGTGAGAGAGACAGGAAAGTCAGGGACAGAGAGAGGATGACATGCGGGCCACGGGTCGGACTGGAACCCCGGCCGCTGCCAGTAGGACTAAGCCTTTGTGGTATACTCGCTGTCAGGTGAGCAGCTGATCTGCCAGGGCGCCAATTAATTACTGATTTTTTAAAGTGAAACTGCTTTATGGGTGTTTCTGCCGGTTTTGATCCCCTGGTCTGTTTGATATGGAGAGGAGGAACCCCTGTGGATAATTCGGCTGCCGGTAAAAACCTCCTGAACGTCTAGTTCATAAGTTATCAGAGAAACGATCAGAACAAAAGTTAGCATCTATCTCAGCTCCAACTCTTCCCTGACCTCTTTGACCTCCGTACAGCGTCTGCGAAACACTGACTTTAAATGTGAAACTGCTTTAATTCAGGGCTTTTAACCCGGTCTGTTTGATTTCATGAACCACTGACACTTAAGGAATCCAAACCGAGGGAAGCTTACAGTAATGGTGGTAAAGACAACAACTCCCATGATCCCACGCTATTTCATGACGTCATCCAATTCCGTCTTTTCTTATAGTTTTGATTGAGAGACCCCTAACGGCAGAAGCTGCATACTGTGCGTTTAAAATAAGCAAATTTAAAGTGGGTGATGAGTCAATAACACTGCTTAATTCTGCCGACACTGGTGTATGCTATTTGATGAAAAAAAGAAGCTGAGATACCAGATACTAGTTTTCTAGCTCTCATCATTTTATCACTTCGGGTTTTGGTGAATCACTAATTTCTCTGATGCCAAACCAGATGAACCACAGATGCGAGTTTCCTGTTTTCAGTTTCGAGCGACAAAGATCTACCATTCGCATTTATGGGTCGGGTGGGGTACAGCATTTGGAAATCAACTTAATTAAAATACTCACATATGGTTTGTAACAGTGGACTTCTTTAAATTTAGTTACAGTGGCTACAATCACTTTTTTGTTAATAACGATGTATGAAATTACAATGTGAAGACAAGATGACAGTGTTGAACCTGATGAACCTGCAGAGTTTTGTCACCTGAATCTGCAGGCTGGCTTTATGGACCCTTATAGTGAGTCACAGCTCTAACCGTTCTGCAGCAGGCAGCTGTTTTCAGCAAAAAGCTCTGAAAACTCATTGTGCACTACCTGCTCGGCAGGGGCCCTTAATGAAAGTCTAGTTTAAGACTATTATTGGGTAAGTATAAGTATATAATGTTCTTAAATGGCACATTTTTCTATATAAATGTGTTTTGTAATGTTTTATTTGCACATATAAAATATGTGCAGAGAGTGGCAGAAACGTACTGTTGGGGCAAAATGGTCCCACAGTTCATTTTTGCCCTGGGACCCCCCTGCGGGTTAATCCAGCCCTCACTTTGTGCTAGACCATGCAAAAGCATAAACCTGTGGCGTAAACCTGACACTCCAAAGGCTTCATGCATGACCTCTGTTGTTATTAGATTCTCTGGGGCTCCTACCCCATGCACGTCTGAAAAACAAGAAAATATTGTAACTGAGTTAATGTTCCCATGCATGTCAGAACAAGAAGGCAGGACACTGAACCTGTCCTCCTGGTGTCAAATTGTGTGTGTGTGTGTATTGTGGGAAAAAACTAATTGCTAAAATGTTAATGTTGACACGAGTCAGTGGTGAATGCAATGGCTGTGTTGAGTAATGAATCTCTCCTTTCACATCTAGGGCTGCTGCTCATTGAGTAGTAATGTCTATTTTGTCTGGTTGGAAGTCAGTCCAGTTTGTTTCCTACCCACTGTTACAGTACTGGTGTGATGGCAGTGGACAAGTTTGATGCAAAAATACAAGATGTGCCATTTGGATTCTCATAACCTTGGCGTCATCTGATTTTTCAAAATCATATTATATGATTTTTTAAAATCATATTATTTTTGTATTTTACGATATACATATACTCTGTTGATTTATTTTCTGTTGTATGCATCATTGAAGAAGTTTTCATGAAAGAACTACCTGCAGTACTTAAATACTATCTCCTCTCATTCTTATTTATTTTTTTAAATTTTTGACAGTTTTATCTTGTTCAGCCGGGGCCTGTTTGTCTCACTGTTTGTGGCTACAACTCGGTTGCATCAAGTGAGCTTAAGTTGCTTTTATCTAACAAGTGATGAGCACAGATGCAAAACCAAGATTCTTTGGTTTAGAAATACTTGACACAGCAAACTGAAACATGTCTTTGAAATCTGCAGTAAACGAGACAGAAACCACAGAAACCACAGTCTCATCTGAGCATCAGTCGTCTATATTCACAGTAATGAAACTAACACCCATGGTTAGAACAAACAGGCGAGGTCAATCATACAATTCCAGACAGGACCTTGCTTTACATATAATTATTTACAATACTCAGTAAAATGCACTCTTCCTGTCATGTTTTGTTTTTGACAACTTGACTTTGATAAATAAGCTTTCTTGTCTAGTTAGCTCATCGTGGACTGTGTCCTCAGCAGAGAGGTCTAGAGTAGGACTAGTAATTTCTCTGCTTTTTGACCTTTAGAGGATGCCACTCTGACTCTGAGTCCAATCCAAACAATGGGTCTATCATCCCTTAAAAAACTCTTGTCTTTTCTTTTAGGTTTATTTGATAACTTGAATTGTTTTGTTGAATTTTTCTAGACAGCTGTAGAGGTGTAAATCAGGAAGTTAAAGCCTCTCTCTTGAAACTGGCAAATACAGACAATGAAAGTATAGAGATGTTTTCTATCTAGTTATCTCAAGATCAAATGTTAAACATCATTATTTTTAAATAACAGGTCAATTATATTTAGGAAACAAAACATTCTCTCTTGAGATAACCAGATAATTATCTTGTTTTCTTGAGAAAATAAATATTGTCATCTGATATAACAAGATCGTGTTATTTTATCTATTTAAGAAGAATACTATAGCTTTAAGAATACTATATATACTTTATTCTGCTGATCCTGCCATTGTTGGCTTTATATAACATATGAGAGATGCAGATTAGCTGGATTATTTTACTGCAAGACATGAAGTCTAACTTGATCCAAGAAGCAGATATACCATGCCTAATACGCAGAGAGATGAAAATGCTCTCCCATTACTCTCCCATTTCTTTATCATATAGATCCATGAGTTTGTGTATTACTTCATAACTGTGGTATGAAATATTTAGAATATTTTGTATGTATCTATAAACCTGCTAACTAGTTAATAGGTCCATATCCTTGTCCTGCACCTTGTCATTGTTACTGAAAATGTAATGACTGCTTGTAGATCTGGTGGTGCAGCAGGTTGGAGCCTTATGATCAGCATGTAACTGACTGCAGATTTCATTTCTAAAAACGCTTTTACCCCTTCACCATGTCATTTATCATTATGAAAGATGGATGTCTTGTGTTGTCTTGCCCAGTCGAGCTACCCGAGACAGCTGGTGACCATACAGTCTAATGCTGGTGACACACAAAATGACGGAGGCCAATCTCAATCTTTGTGACACTTTTCTGAACTCACTTCTCTATAGATAGTACTCAGCCACATCAAACCCTGAACCTTAGTTGGACAAGTATAACACGTAGAAAACAAAGATGCAGCAGCGTCTCTGGTTTGGATCTACGTGACACAACTATTTGAACTCTGTGACAAACTAGATGAACCACAGGAACCACACTTTCAGCTTTGTGTATTCTCACAGCCACACTTATGAAACAAATGCTTTAGTTAAATTCATCTCATTATTAATAAATATCTGACAGTCAGGCTTTTTTATCCTGTACATCAGCTGTTGGATTTATGCTTTTGATAGTGAGTTGATTTTTTGGGGCCCTGCATAGCCTTTTCAAGAAGAATGAAACAACAGGAAATGAAATACAGCAAGTTTTATTTTGCATTTCAGATAAAGAGCCAACAAAGATAACTCCACAATACAAGACAAGTATGCCATTCTATGTTACACTTAACAATTCTTTTTCTTGAGAATTCCTTTGATCCAGGCAAGGTATTTTGATACATCTGTATAGATATTGGGTACATTTGGGTAGTCACAGTTACTTCTCATGTTGAAAGACACAACACCAGCTGCTGTCCCACCACACACCAGAGGGCCACCAGAGTCACCCTGTGAGAAGGAAGAAGAAACCTAATTTGTTGAATCATTATTTAAGACTAGAAACCATTTAGACTAGAAATGACCAGGACACACACCTGACAGAATCCTTTGGTTGTATTATATCCACCCGCACAGATGACATTGTCCGGAAGATTGACTCGAATTTCTTTCCATTCTCTCTTACAGACCGCTGGGTTAACGATAGGTACCTCCGCCACTTGCAGCACATCAACAACCTTACCACCAGTTTTCGTGAGACCCCATCCAGCTACACGACACTTTCCTTTAACCTTTATTTTATTGTCAGCCCTTGGAAGTTGAATAGGTTGTACTCTGTTGTTCAGTTGAACTTTCCTAGAGAGCTGGAGAATCAAATTCAGTTGGGGACAAATAAAAACTTGCAAAGTGTCTTCCATCAAACGTGAAGTTAAAGAAAAATTAATTCCTTGATGATGTAGCTTGCATGAATAGTGTGGTCAGTGCTTTGCCTGTGATGGTTCAGGAATTGAAGTACAGAGATCTTACTGTAAAAATGCATGATTTTAGACTGTTCAGCTAATTTACTTACTTTGAGGAGCATGATGTCATTTCCACATGTATGATTCACATAACGTGGGTGCTTGCATCTCTTTACAACATCTCTCATTGTGCCATTATCAACCTTCTTGAGATTGTGGGTTCCGAGAACAACACTTGTAGGTTCGCTGAATGAGTGATCATAGGTTTAAGTCACATGAAATGAATCAAAGATTGCTCAAAGAGAAAAGGTAACTCACTTTTTGTCACAGTGCGCAGCTGTAACCACAAAGTCTTCACTGATAAGGAATCCTCCACATACATGACCTTTATTGTGCTGTACCGAGGCCATATACAGCATTAAGTCATCTGGGGCCTTTTTACCATGTATGATTTCACTCCCAAGTGCTTAAAAAAATAAACAGAATAAAGGATGAGTTAATGTCCCACCTGTATGAAAGAGAATAATAATTAGATTTAGTAATCTTACCATTTTGTCTGAGACATGTCAGAAGATGAAGAAGCAGAAATTTCCGCAGATGATGCATCATGCTGGCAGCAAACCCAACCTGTCATTCTGTGGGTGTCAAGTCGACCATTTTATGCAGCTAATTTCTCAGTGAGCGACCCTGTGGTTTTCTGCATCAGTGCAACCTTCAGTGTGTCTTATAGTGATGAGTGCATGTGGTCAGTAAAGAAATTAACTCTCATGCAGTATTGTCATTGTTACAGTAAACATAAAGCTTGTGGTTCTGCTGCCTTAGAAGCTGGAAGCATGTACAGACATTATGTGATCAGCATGTGATGGGTGTACACATGAATCAGTTTTTCCCTATTTTCATTTTGCATCTATGGCACAACATCTAAGTTTCTGTCAACCTTAGTATCTATTTCTTTATTATAGATGTACTTTTTAGATGTCACCTTTGGGCTGTTGCCAAAGGAGGGTCGACCAGTTATTAAATCCATGGGTTCATTTACTTTTTCCACCAGTACTGTGAAAGTTTAATGGGTGTTGTCCATAGATAAATGAAAGATCATAAATGTTTGTGTGTTATTAGCTAAAGCACATGGTCTTAGTCTATAGTTGTGACTTAGATGAAGATCAGTCTAGATTTCCATTACTCAGTCTCACATCAATAGGCTGAATTACTTGCAATCTGCTGCTGTGGGCAGTTTATTGCAGTGCCATAGAATAATGTCAAAAACTACACATGACACAAATTGCTTCCTTGAAAATGACTTGCTTGTAGTGTGATTGCATTATTTTGATGAGACATTTATGAAACAGTTCCACAAACTTTCACAAATATAAAACAATTCATGTAATACTTAGTCAGTGGATAGACATGAGTAACAGTAACTATACAGTAACTGTCCTTTAATAGCAGATATTGAGAATTATATATTTTATATATTAGGCTACTTGTGTCAAAGTCTTTAAGCAAGAGTCAGACTCATCATATAGCTACACAGTTTATTTCATCCAGCCGTCATCATACGTTTAATAATAATAATGAAAGCTGTAGCTCAAAGTGCTTTACAATAAAAAATAATACAAACTTATCTTGCATGAATCTATTATTCCTGTATCTCCATTCCTTTTCATTCATTTTCATTATGCATCAATGATATTTTCATTCTCTTGAATTGAATTATTTTGGACCATGTTAGGTTCTCTTTCTCTAACTTTTCACTACTACTATGTGGCCGCATCAAATTTCGCAGAAACACAGGCACAACGCAATCACAACACAACAAATTATCTCTGGTCTGGATCTACTTGACACAAACCAAACACTTCTTAAAAACTCTGACAGTCATGATGAACCACTATAACCACAGTTTCAAGCTGCAAGATTTGAACACTGACGTTCCCACGGTCAACGTTATGAAACTATAGCTCAGTAATATTTTTTCTTATTATTTAACAGATATATATATCTGCACCTCAAGCAGTAATAGGAGAGCAATAAGAGACAACATGGACATTAAAAAGTACCAACAAACTTATCCTTCACAAGTTTGTGAATATATGTTAGACAAAACTTTTGCATTTGTGTTGACTGATGACAGGTGTCACAGAAGGAAACACATTTTTCATTTGGCTGGCAAAATGACTTGGACAAAGCAATACATCCACAATGCAATTCATAAACAATCAAACTATCATTTTTCGCACTGCTTTTTCTTGAGAGTGTCTTTGATCCAGGGCAGGAATTTTGATATGTCTGTATAGACGTTGGGTACATCTGGGTAGTCACAGTTCATTTGCTTATTAAAGGAAACAACTCCAACAGCCAACTTCCCGTTGCAAACCAGCGGCCCACCAGAATCACCCTGTAAGGAGGAAGAAGCTCAGCTTATTTTTTGATTACTTAAGATATCTATATAATTTTAACCAGTTGATGTTTACTATGAATGGACAGAATCCTTTGTTTGTACCATATCCACCTGCACAGATAACTCCAGCAGGAAGGATATTATGCCACTTCTTCTCACACTGTTTCAAGTTAATGATTGGCACATCCACCACTTGTAGCTCATCAACAACTTTGCCACCAGTTCTTGTGAAACCCCATCCGGCGACACGGCACTTTTTGTTTTCTTTAAGTCTTTTTTGTTGAGTTGGAAGCTGAATCGGCTTGATTGGTACTTTTTTGCTCAGGTGTGCTCTCCTAGACAGCTGGAGATATAAAATACATTTCTTTTTCTTCCAGCAGACTTCAAGCTAACATGAACAATAGTTCCAGGAAGTTTTTTATATCTTAGAATTTTTTGTTTGAATTTTACAGTATATTTTAGGTGTTCCAGTATTTGTTGTCGATCTCTAAGGCCATAAGAGTGCAGGGTATGGAAACGAACCCACAAGCTAGGAAACTTTTTTGACTTATGTGCTGGAGTATGAGCAATTTTCATAGTCATCAGAAAAGTCAGGTCTCAAATGTCTCCCATTTGAGACATTCACGTAAGATGGGTGTTTGCATCTCTTGACGTCGTATCTCATGTCATTCTTAACCTTCTTGAGATTGTGGGTGCCAAGAACAACACTTGTAGGTTTTCTGCACAAATAATAATTGAGTAACAGAATTATTGAAGCTATATTTAATCAATCATTGCTTGAAGAGGAAAGATCACTTACAAGTCATCACAGTGCGCTGCAGTCATTACAAAGTCTTCACTGACAAGGAATCCTCCACATATATGAACTCTGTTGTTTTGCACTGATGCCATATACAGCATTGACTTCTCCTTGCTCTTTCTACCATTTATGATTTCAATCCCAAGAGCTGAAAAGAAAAGAGGAGGAAAATTAAAAGTGACAATGTCGCATGTGTATGCTTTGAGAATGAGATGTCTAATGTCTAATCTTACCATTTTGTCTGAGCCATGTCACAACATGAAAGAACAGACATTTGTGCAGAACATGCATCATGCAGACAGCACCCTCAACCTATTGCCTTTGTGGAGTGAAGCAGCACACTGCTCTTAAACCTAAATGGTGCAAAAAAAACAACAAAAAAACACAGCCACAGTTTGTGGTTTAAGTGCATCTTGCCTGCAGGACCCTCAACCTGTTGCCTTTGTAGAGTGAAGTAACACCTTTTGTGCACTTGTACCCCTCTTCCCCTTTATGACACTTTCTATATCCTTATTTTGTTTCTGTTGCGGCCCTTTTGGGCCCCCTTCTTTTACTGTTTAGGTAATACTTAGTAACATGAAGTGAACTTTTGTGTGTCAATTTTTATGAGTAAAGAATGTCAGTGCATTTTTTTAGGTGTTATAGTGAGACATCACACCTTGATGCTGCTGCACCAGAACCTGTGAAAACTAAATAGGTCACTTAAACCAGTTTCCATTTACCACTTCACTACCCCAGCTGTTCTAGTCAAATACCTTTAATCATGGCTTCACATACAAACACACTCAGACACAAACCCTCAGCAGAAAACGTAATTGGTGTAGGCTTTTAGCCCATTTTGATGCATGATGTTTAATGTGTCACTAATCTCACATACGGTGTGTAAACATTTTGAGTAACCGCCAATATTGTGGAGGTACCACTGTGAGCAAAGCAGAGTTTCAGTGTAGTCTAAGCTCTTACTAAAAATATAGCAAGGAGCTGAGTCATATGATTGATAGCATCATTAAATCAAACCTTAGATAAACATCACTTTCACCATCCAGCCTGTCAGCTACACCTCTAACAGTCTGAAGTAGCATCATTTTTATATTACTAATATCTCGACCACATTTGTGGAGTGTGTTTTGGAGTGCCAAAAAAAAGTGAATTGGACATATTGTAGGATTCATGCAAACAAACCAAATACTTAATTTATGTGCATCTAAGCTCACAGATACACAAACCCAACATGTTGTGCCCTGTGCTTAACTGTACAGTGCTTTTCCATCTTTGTCATTGTGCTGAGTTGCATGCATAGGCACAAACACCTGCTAATCCATTGTCCCTTTGCACTTTGCACACTTACATTTGGATACCATCAAATGTAATATTAAATATACATGCAGCTCAGCTGGAACTGTTAGTTTGGTCAGTTCTTCATGATATCCAGCAGAGGGGGCCAGAGTTTGCAATAAGACCATTAAAGCTGCTCTGCTTTTTGACCATCAGAGGGTGCCACTTCTCCACCAGTACAAATCTAATGTAAAGTTACAAATTGAGCTGTCTAATGACTCATCCTAACAGCATCTGCCTGCCCTCTGTGGCACATTCAAATAAACCCCCCCCAACAGAAAATTTGACCTGAATATTACGATTCATTCATGTTATGATTCCTAGATTACCAGTTAATATTAGGCAAGTTTGATATAGAAATATGCAGCAAAAAACCAGATATGTCCAAAGAAGCTCATCCCATTTAGATGTTTCCATATTAGTACAAGATCCAAAAAGAAGTCAGACGATAGCTTTTCCTTGATTTATATTACTCTCTTTTGCACTTGCTATCTCCACTACCATTACAGTACAAAAGAATAATGGTTGTCACAGACTACTCACTAACATGTGGATGCTTTCTTGCAGCCTGTCTGATTGGTGGTACAATTATTTACACTGGCTTTTTAAAATTGCTTGTAATTACAACAACAGACTTCTCCTGAATATTCCAAGTTTATACAGGAAACTAAACAGTGCAGAGCTTCAGAGGGAGGGGGCGCATCACTGCATACTAGATGGTTACTGTGTGGTTTGGTGTACTAGCTTATTAGTGGTAAGTTTTTATTTAATATTTATGTCAAATTACAATTAGGATGTATCTTTATGTACTCTCCATACTTACCACAGTTTAATCTGACTTGACTCTTGTCTGTGTGGATATCCTCTACTAATTTGATGCACAGCTTCTGTGTTAGAGGAGGAAACATTTAAGGGTTGCTGGATGAAAGATGATACTGTAGGTGAATTTGTTACTGTGGCTGGAATTATGTGCTGAGGAGGCAGAAGCACACAGAGTTATTACACACAACAAAAGATTTTAGAGGCTTTTTCAGATGTGTTTTCGAAATGAAAATAAAAATGAAACTTTTCTGATTTCTCTGCATTTTAGCACGCTGGGTAATTGTTGTGTTGAGATCCGTGGATCACCTGTACATTATGTACACAGGTGTCAAGCCAGGAGGTCCAGTATTTGTTACAGACTTTAGCCTGCAGTTGAACCGCACTGCTTATCTAGACTGCTTTCAGTCTACATTTCACTGCTATGTTCCACAGTCTGTCAACATATGTTTTTAAATCCATGGTTTTCTCCAGGATTTGAATGGAAGATTGTTTATTTACAGACTTAGTTTTAGTGGATGTAACATCCTGAAGTTTTCCAGCCAGTGGCTAGTTTCTCCAACAACATGATGTAAGACATTTGCAAATCATGCATATTGTCTGATACGAAACGCAGGTTTTAATCCAATGAAAAACGCTCTCATCTACTTTATATCAAACCTCCCAACTGGAAAAAAAGCAGATTTTGACATTCTACATGAATTCAAAGGAGGAGCATCCACCTGTTAATCTTTGAATTGAAAAAAAAAAAAAAAACTGCAGTCATGCGTGCAGAGACAAAACACAGAGTCTGTCTGGTTTCGCTGGCATGAAGAATTACTTCACACTCAGCGGGGCTTGAGGGGCAGGGTGGATAGGCTTTGGCACAGCTCAAACTTTGCATGAAGCAGCACTGACTTTGGTCTTTTCCAGTCTCTAACAGCCAAAGACAACCTCATGATGTTGACTGGGACGTTGGCCAACATGTGGCTGGCCTGCCTCAGCTGGCCAAACTATATATAAGGAGATGGTCTGTGCCCCTTTAGGATGCCACCACCTTTTCTGTGATCTTATATTCCTAGTATTTAATTTATGCCTTTCCAGGACATGTGCAAGCTCGCCTGCTCTCCCTCCTGTGATGTCTTAGTGACACACAGAGGCAACATTATCTGGATCACCTGAAGCTACATAACATTATGGGATGTATTGAATGCCCACATATGTCTCTCCGAAGGATGCTGTAACACAACATCCAAAATGAAACACGGTGAATATAGATGAATTACTCCACTTCAGACACACAGCAGCAGCTGTAACAATACACTCAGTGGCCATTTTATTATACAATATATAATACAGTCCGATGCAGCAGCTCTTCCACATGTTCTTTCTTTACAAAGCTTTCAGTGGCCAGTTTTTTGTTAAAAGTTGTGTTGATTCAACTATATGTTTATAATTGAAGTTGTGATTAGTGTTGGAGTTATACTGGACTTCATTGTGTTGAGTGTAGCATTGTATACCCTCATACCGGCCTCTACTTGAAGTGCACACATGTCTCAGCTGCTTTTAAAAGGTTTTTACCACCTGTAATCAGTTTAACAATTCGGTCTGATGTCACCACACATCCACACACTATCGTTATAACATCAGCGCATCTTGCCATTGTAATACTTTTGCTTGTTTATCCACCCATAGTGGAATACACTCAACTACTTTCCTTACTTTTCCTCTCATCCATTGGGATTCACACAGTCATCTTTCCGTCCATCTCTTCACCTCGTCCCCCGGTGTCTGGCACGGCTGCAGGCATCCTGAGAATGCCTGACATGGGGTTTGGCCGGTTGGCACCACATACCTGCGGCGTGGCATGGCAGGGCTTTAGGGGAAATGTGGCGCATGTGCCACTCAGCAGCCCTGTCTAATGTCCAATAAGTGGCTTCAGACATGAACACTAATCCACTCAGTGATGAGAAGGCCTCAGTCTGATGGCTCTGCTGCAGGCTGCCAAGACTCTCCAAGCACGGTCTCAGGTTCAGACAGAGCACAATAGAGACAAACTCTCGGCTTCGAAGGGAATTGTAGTAACTTTAATGAAATTGTATTTCCTTTGCAGGTATTTGACTGTGATGAATCAATTTGTTCATGTGTTTCCTCTGTTTTATGAAATGTTTATTTTCAAAAGGAGACTCAGGACAGTGAACTTGGTCTTTCCTCTTTCTTTGTGTAATTGTGCGTCAGTTCATACACATACCCATATGGAATAGAAGATAATAAGAGGTCTCTGCAGCAAATCCTCTGGAAAAAGAAGACTAACTATTATTTTTGCATCACTTAGCAGTGAAATGAGAATTAAGACAAAACACTGAATAGGTTCTGTATTCTCATTAATTTGGTCATAAACATGGTGCATACCCGATAACCATACTCACACACATGCACACATGCTCACAAACTCACATGCACACTCATCCGTCGTCCACCCTTTAGTCCATCTATTCAGCATTATAACTTGGGCTGTTTTTGTAACAAAACAAGGCCTAATCCTAAATTCAGGGAACTGTGAATGTGCCTCAACAAATGTCAGACAAATGAGAGGGATTAGTGAGGGCCTGTGAAAGAGTGAAAGGTTTGCCATTGATCTACGGTGGTCCTGTTCTCTTTCAGGGCCACTCGGTTTGAAAACCCCACTGAGTAAGAGCATACAGGGCCACTCCAGAGCCCCCTAGGCCACCGAGAGACACACAACAGCCACAATTAGTCTCAGGAGCTGTAATGGCAATTCAATAAGCGCTTTAAAATTGTGCCTTAGTCCGACTGCCACCCCCCAACCCCTCCCATCCCTCCCATTTTCGTCTACATACATAAGATTGGTATTATGAGTGGCGAGGGGCTCTTTTTTCTTTCCCACCCACCACAGTTCTTTTCAGTCACTGTGAGAGAAAATGACCACACAGGGTTTCAAAGGTTCCAGAGGCTGCGGTTTGTTGTCGCTGAAGCAGCATGACTTGTGCCCCTGTAGATTTTGGCTAAGGCCCTCAAAATGGGCTTCTATTATTACTTTTTTCTGTCACTCAGCTGCAAATTAATTTTGGAGCATTGAAAGTAACCTTCTCTCTAAACACTATTTTTTATTGGGTCATACAGAATACCTCCATGTTTTCATGGATGCGCAGTGCTTTTAGTGTGCAGACATCAAATTTCCATCAAACTTTAGACTGTAAAACTACTGATGACTCCTTCGCGGAAACATAAAGACATGTCCTGCTGTGAAGCCTGCCAGGTGCTATCTGACAGACACTTTAGCAACATCATCATTGCGTGACTCACTCTCTCAGTACTCTGCTTACACGGATCAGATCAAACACAGGCCAAACACCTGTGCTCCTGACATCAACACGTCATAGCAGAGGAGGAGCTGAGGATGTCTTCTGGACGGCTGTCATTTCCATTCTCCTGGGCTCTCTTTGGGACATTCCTCGTTGATTTTTCACAGTGTTTAGGTTTTTCCTTTTGCTTCATGATCAAAGGCCAGAGCTTTTGATCAGGACTTCCAAAGGATCCCTCTTGTTTTGCTGGCGAGCGCACTGACAGGACAGTGGTGGAGCAATGATAATTACAGCTCCCATTTGGTGTCCCTGGAACTGGCACCAACAGCCAGTCGCACCCTCAGGCCAAGAAGAAAGGAGAGATTCTTGGACGGTTAAAAGAGGAGAGAGGAGTGGTAGAGGAGAAGAGATGGAGGACATGCTGACAAAGAGGCGAGTCAATCGAGAGAACAGGCAGAAAATGGGATTACTTTGTGGCGTGCATGTTTTAGTGTGTCTGTGCTAGCTGAGGTTGGATAATGATCATACTGTATGTCCAGAGACACCTGCAAAACTGAAATACACTGTGCTTCACACTGCAATACAGTACTTTCTTCCAACAAGAGAGCAAAACAGTTGAAATATGTACCATATATATTCTGTTTGTTGTATAAAAAATACTAATAAAACTTAAAGGGAAAGTTTGGAGATGTAAGTAAGAAGCTAGAGCCGTTAGATGGTTACTTTAGCTTAGCACAAAGACTGAACACGGGGAAGCAGGTAGCCTGGTTCTGTCCAAAGGTCACATATACATCTACCAGCACCTCTAAAGCTCACTCATTAACATGTTCGAATCTTGCGTTTAAGCAGTACAAAAACTGAAGTGTAGAATTTACAATTCACTGTTTTACGGGGATTGCACTTGAGTATTTATTTGTACCTTGTGACAGAGCCAGGCTAAATGTTTCCCCTGCTTCCAGGCTTTGTGCTAAAGTAAGTCAGCTGGCTGCTGGTGGTAGCTTCATATTTACTGTACAGAAGTGAGAGTGGCCTTGATCTAACTCTGGGCAATATAACAAATAAGTGTATTTTCCAGAAATGTCACGTTTTTCCTTTAAACGACTTGACAGTGTTTTACCGTTTAAATACAACAGAATATAACAAAAGTAGAACAATTACAAGTGGTCTTTACTTTTCGGACTATAACAGCCCCTCAAGGCTGCACAGTTGAGGACAAAGACATTTGCATGGCAACAGTATCGCCAGACCCCCCATACTGATATTTCTGTGCTGCACCCAGACCTTTGGAGCTGAACTACAGTGTGACTTCACGCCATTCTGACCAGACATGTACCCCGTCACAGTAATCTCACATTATGACAGACTGAAAGGTTGGCCTTTATTCACCCCAAACAGCCACTATTCATCCCAGACTCTCCTTTCTGTTCACTGAAAAGACAGAGTGGCCTCCTGTGCCACTGGAGGGCTCGTCTGTGTGTAAATGACCTTGATGCTCGGTTGCATAGTTCATAACCGCAGACCTTTCATCAGACATGGGGAGGTCCTCCACATCAATGCCTCTCCCGCTGTGAGTTTTGCCATGATTATGATGAGGAGGGGGATTATGTCGGAGAGCTCTGATGGAGATGTTACCAACACTTAACAATCAGTGCCACGCACAAGACAAGATTAAAATGACGTCTTTGCACTTCAAAATTTGGGAAAGATGATTAAAAAAAAAGCTCGGTAGCATAAGTGAGTGAGCCATGACTCATGATTTATCCACATTTTTTATTGAAGTTTACCAAACTCAGCATGGACCAAGGCACTCAAATGATTTTACTTTGCCAAAATGAATCTAAAGACTGTTTTTGTTCAGAGAATCTGGCCTTATATACAACCTACTATTACTGGCCTATAACCGGAAAACAGTTTATGATAAATGGATCACAAATGTACCAATATCCAGTAGTAATACCATACAAAATGAGTTGAATATGGACTTGAATACAATTACTTTTTCCCTTATTTTTTTAACAGTAGGACTACAATCCAACACAAAAGTCAACAATAACATTAAACACCAACCTCAAACAGTTAAAGAGTACAAAATGTTTTAAATATATTAAATGTTCTATTAGCAACAGCTTTGTTGTTGAGAAAATGTTAGCAAGAATTGACAGAGAGGCATGTACGTAATAACCATTTACTACTGTGTACAAAATTAATGAAGCTGCTGCTATGTGATGTCTGGTATATCTACAGCCATTATAATGCATTAAATGACTCAAAACTTATATTAATTATTTCACGACTGAGCTAAGGCTCAAGAATCAGAGATACAGATTTCTAACCTATTAGCTGTGGGTTGTTGGATGGGAGAGTCAGTCTGAGAGAAGCACACACAAATATACAAAAGTCATCTCAGGAAATCCAGCATGTTATCCCAGTAGTTAGCTTAGTTTCTGTTGTGTTCTTGTCATACATGTATATAAAGACATATACAAACAGAACAGTAAATTTATCAATGTATCAATCAGTACGTTTACATGCAAACTAGTATTATTCTGAATGGGACAACTTTTGGAATTAGATACAGGTCATGTAAACAGGATATTCTGTTTGGATATTCCAAATTTGGCCTTGTACTGAATTTCGCACTTGTGAGATAATCCGATTTTATTCGGGTTTGAGCACTGTTTGGACATGTATACAGTACATTTTGAATATGCGTTGGGGTTTTTATAGCAGTTCGCGACACACTGCCTCTTGTCTGTTTGTAGTCAGCTGTGTGCATTGTACACAAACCAACTAGACAACAAATTGCCAGGCCGGGGTAGAGATGCATGCCCAAAATAAAAGCCCACATTTCTGGATGGATGAAGAAACGCACTTAATTTTAAACATTTTGTAGGACCTGGGTATCAACAGGTTTTTGGATATGCGGGAATAATGCAATGAAATATGCACAGCTGTATGGAAACAGGAATATTAGTGGAATATTTATCTTCATTAGCCATGTAAACAGCTTAGTAGGAAAATTGTCTTTTTTGGAATAAGGACAAAGACAGGAATATTTTATGCATGTAAATGTACTGAATGAATCAGAGGAGATTTTCATCTCGTTTTATCCAGTAGCGTCAGTATATCCCAAACAATAGAGACCATGTTTGATTTATAGCAGGGCCATAGCCAGGATTTTAGAAATACTGAGGTCATGAGTCCAAGCAAATTTTGCCATACAAAAATATCAAATGTGAAATTCACATTTCACATGTAAAATGTCCAAAAATCACATTATGCCTACATGTGAATTCAGTGAAATGCTTTTGTACATGTGATAAACCACGTGCTAGTATGTGAATTGCACATGTAATGTTAAATGTTTCACATACCTAAAGATCAATCAATATGGGAATTTTTTAAACGGTGCTTTACATGTGCTCCGGATGACAAATGTGTTTAACATGGTATGATAAATTCACATGTGCTTTTTTGTGAGGCCAGATATACAATATTAAGTCTAAAAATACTGGAATCAGCTCATGAACTACCCACTATAGGCACAAACACCCCCTCATTGCTTTAGCCCCCCAAAATACCAAGGATATGACCTCAGTGTCCTCACTGGTAGCTATGGCCCTGATTTGTGGCTTTGTTAAAGTTGCCTCTTTGTTTTAATGATACTTGTCATTTCAGATTGATACCATACCAGCTGCTTCCCATTTTATTCAGCTGAACATCTGAAATATGGTAAAAAAAAAAACCAGTGAGCCACATTTTGTTTCCCAGCCTTGCTGTCCCTTTTCAGTCCTCTTAAAGTCACCCAAACACCACTTTACATGCACTTCAGACACACAGATGTATACTGTAGCCAGACAGATGCCCGAGGATAGTATAATTCTACTGTATTGGACTGTATTACTGAACACCATTAGAAAATGGAGAAAATAACTTAAGAGTACATATTATACTAACTCTACAAATGTTACAGACCTCAACAAATGTACATTTATGTGACAGGAGGATGGAATATAAAAACACAGTCACAGCTAGATCAACACTAGTGTGAGGAGACAGGTGAGCCAGCCAGTTGTCGGTCAGAGTTCAGACTCAGGCAGCTAGGATGGGAGCATAGGCAGGAAATGAGTAGATGGGTGTCTTCGCCGAGCCTTGTGACCTCGCCGTGGCTTCCCCCGCCCGTTCAGTGAAACAAACATCTGCCTGCCGCCATGCTTCCAACGGAGGGAGGCGTACGTGTTGTAGCCGTTCTCCTCAATGCGCTCCTTGAACTTGCAGCTCGGGTTGTATTTCACCTGTGATCAGAGGGAGGAGGACATGGGAGGTTAAGGAAGTTATAGCAGATGAGTGTAGTTATGGGCTAACGTGCTGTACTCAGCCAACTTCCAAGAAGTGCACAAAGGTTAATGTCTGCTGTTGCAGTAAATGACTTTCAAGGTGTTTGTAGCTGATAGGGTGAGTTTTCCATTACAAAGAATTTAGCTTAGGTTTGTCTAAGACCACAATAGACGTGTTTAGAATTGAAGGGTTGGTTCTCCAAAATCACAAAAAACACTTTTTCACTTCTCCCTCACCCTAGTGGTGTTTAACCATTCGGATGGATGTGACGTTTGTAGACATCTGTCTCTGAAACTTCTTCTTCATCTACTTAACATGGTGTAGGTAAATAAAATTTTGTTTGTGCTGCTCAAAGCATTGAAAAACTTCAACTGACCCCAATAGCGATGTGCCTTTCCAGCAAAAATGTTCTGGTTACTCAGGATAATCCACAGACCTCACAGTTAAGTTTTTATTGGGAGCGATCTCTGAAAGCTGATCACTGACCAAAACTGATGACAGTGAGGTCTGTGAAATATCCTGAGTAACTGGGACGTTGTTATTGGAAGGACATTTTTATTTCTGTCCACCTACATTGTATTGGGTTTGCAGAAGAAATCTTAGAGCTGATATCCTAAAACCTTGGCAAATAAATGTCAGTGAGAAAATATGTTTTTTGGGCATCAGTGTGTATGATTTGGTGAACTGACCCTTTAAGGTTCTCAAATTAACCAGACTATAACCACAAGTGGTTCTGCTGCATTCCCTTTTCCAGATGGTTATCATGCTGCCATAATGAGGTCCTCTCTGTGATTGTATCAGGATAGTATGAGCCTGGCGTGATTCACCTGCCTTTTGTTATTATGGGAGGATTCAGAGTTTAGTGAACGCCCTGTGTCTTCAGGTCTATTTCTGTCCTGTTTTCTAAGTTGGCTCGTTGGAGGCACAAGCTCTTATCACTGCTAGCTGACTGATTGCTTGTCCCTGATTTCTCCTTTTTCAAAGATGTAAATACACGAGCTAGACACCACACACCTCAGGTCTGATGTGTGGTGTGTGATTTTAACAAAGAGGGGTGATTACTTTTGAAAGCTTGCTGTGCAAAGCAACAATTGGCGGATGGCACGCAAAGACTGTTAAAAGAGACCAGCTGGCTCTTTGTCATTGTTGGTTGAGTTTCTTTTCTCTGCTATATCTATTTTGACAGTGGAACAAGCCAACTCAGGCTGCAGGTATCATCAGGCACGGCCCAGGTGTACAGCAGTGATTGATAGTAACTCTGACCTTTCTCTGGACTTTCCAGCAGAAGATTCTTGAGATTTCTCTTCACTTCAGCAGAATCAAACATGTTTGGGTAGGCAGTCATTCGGGACCCCTATACATATATACCTCCATCACCCTCCTCCCCTTCCCAGCCATCCCATCTTGACCTCCAGAAACAATGTTGCCAGGTTGCATACGCACCGATCCAAAGAGCGTGCCTTTCTTGGACATGGCTAAGTACAGCCCGGTGCTGACAGATTTGATGGCAACAACTCCCACACTGACAGATCGGATTTCCATCAGGCCTGGAAAATAAAAGAGGGAACAAGAGTCTGGGTTAGAAACATCAAGCTTTGGGAGTTTCCCCATCAAAAGCCGCTCTATCATTAGTGATTAGAATACCAGACAGCCATATGCTCTGGGGAAAGAGACCCCAAGACAAGAGAAAAAAACACTCATACACACAGGACATGGACAATGTCCTGAGAGAGCTCTCTTTGTGAGGACACCAATCACGCTCAGAGCACTTTGACAGGTAAAATTTTGTCCACATCATATTATTTCCCATAGTTTCATTTCATTGAACAACTTTGCAAATGCACCACAATCTCAGACCATGTCCTGAACTACATAAAATTTGTAACACACACTTCTATAGCAGACACACACTGTGTCAGTCTACCTTGCCACGCGCTTCCATAAAAGCCTCCTGACTCCAGATGTGACACTCTATCATGATGATACCCAGTGTTGTTTACTGAGGGACACAAAACCCATGTCTGCTGGCCACTTAAGCAGCCTCTCTAACTCACTTCACCCCATGAAAAAGCTGGCAAGCTGGTGGGCTAATTGTTTCCTCTGGGCACTGATTGCAAACAAGTCCCATGTGGCTCTCTCTTGTTCTGGTTTTTGTCTGCATACAAAAATAAAGGCACACACCCATTGTCATGGCTACGACAGTGAGATGTTTTGGAGATGACCTGGAGGCTTACCGCAGGGTCTTGAATAGAAACTAATTGCTGGAGATGAAGCTCTCTTTATGCTGTTTTATTCTGGCTTGATTTGCCCACTTACACCTTCAAAAGCACCCTGATGTGGCCTGCTATCTAATCAGAGCACGAAATCTTCTTTTTACACCCCTGAAAACCAAGTCAGTGCAGAGAAAACATGTAATCCTGTTGCTTAAAGGTTAGGCATTGCTGGATATTTGTGAAAAAGGATTGTTGCATTTGGGCAGAGGCTGTAAACACAGCACCAGATCAAGGTGCTGAAGAACAGATTGACCCAAAGCTGGTAGGAAATGAAGGAGTCATAAAAGCAGTACCCAACTGACTTACCCCCTGCTGCTTCTGTACAACCACAGATCTTGTATGGGGTAGTGACTGAGTTCCTGAATAGTCCCGCTTATTAAACCCATCCAGGAATGAAAAATAAACACGCACACCAGGGGTTTTGCAGGTGCTACTCCCCCTGCACCGCAGTTTTTATACCTATTTATTTGTGCAAATCCAAATTTTGTTTGGAGAGATGGTGGAATAACTTGTTATATTTTTGTTTTAGACCAGGATATGTTCACATTTTTTCAAGTCTTAATACAAAACACATCTTTCAAATTAACGGACAAAATACACTGTTCGCCCACAGCCTCTAGAATGACACACAGAAGCATTTTTTGATCTTCCCCCCCTATTGGCAGGATGACATCATTTGTCTGTGCCCTCCAAACCCATTACAAACTAACCACTCACTGTTGAGCAATAATGTGACAACGGTATGATGGAAGTTTAGTTAGGTCCAGGCACAAAAACAAGGTGGTTAGGTTTAGGGAAAGATCACAGTTTGGATTACAAAAAGTAGCCTGTTTCATTATGGATATGGGACCTTTGTCGTCATGTTAACAACAACAAACACATGCTGGTGGTTAGGGAATCATGGTAAAAAAACAAAACAAAACAAAAAACTCAGACTGTTGGCTTCCTGTGTTAAAGTCACATGTTTGACTGATCCATCCACCCAAACTTCCTCACCTACATGAACTTCATCACTCTGTAACGTCACCTGGTTTCCTCCTTTGTTCCTATCATAATTAGCACGGCTAGTACTAGTAATCGTTCACTGCAGTTGTTCCTCCTGTCCATACTGGCTGTCAAGAGATCTTTTTAGGATGTAATTCAGTTTTAAGCGATGAGGGACAAAGCCCACAGACAGTGTTTCCTTGTTGAGGTGCAGTGGAGGGCAAGGAAGAGAAGGAGGGAAACTTTGACTGGTAAAGGTTTAAATTAGTTTCAGCTGAACTTTAGAATTTCAATTTCTACTGAACAAGTGCTGTGGATTTTGTCCCCCATCGCTTACATTGAATAAAAAACCTATCCTTTAACATGCTATCCTTTTAACTTTATCATCTGTGTCTAATATCATGCAGATGACACCAACATAATACATACTCTAATGTGGCGCTAAAGATGCTACTAACTGCTCCTCTCTACAGGATGGCTGCTAATACCATCAGTCTACTGTTGCTGGTCTCAAACACACATCTGCTGCTCCCATCTCCCACACAACTCACAACTATCTCAACTTTTTTTTTTTTTCCTCAGCTCTGAACATCACTAGTCGTGCTTACCAAGTGAGGTCATCTACTTTAGGCACGGAAGCAAAGAACTACAAAGAGTAAAAAGGAGGGAAAAAAAAGACAGGGAAGGTAAACAAACACAAACTCCTGTTGAGTGTCTTTCTTCTCCGACAGGACCGTGTAAATGAAGCCCTCTCTCCACTCGCCGCAGCTGCAGGGAAGGAGGGAATGCCTCAGTTGAGTCCGTCTAGGTATCAGCCCAGCTGCACCCCCATCATTTCTACGTTACCTCTGATCCTCTGAGGAAACATTAACACTTTGATGGCAGCCTCCTCTTTACGAGCTGTGTTTACAAACACCGGGTGTGCTATGGTGGCACCTGGAGCGTGCAAGGGACTCATAAGCAATTAGCTGAGGCCCGGCTAGTGATTGGAGCGCTGCAAGGATTTATGGGGGATTAGTCCAGGCCAATGAAAACCGCTGGTGCCTGAAAGTGGTGCCAGCAGTAATTGCCATTATTTGCTGGTTTGAGTTCCAGGCACAGTAGGTGTGTTGGAAGCATGTTTGTCACATCTGAGACATTGCAAGTTGGCCATGAACAGTAACGTCTCAGGTTTTAAAGGTAAAAATTTGAAATCCTTAGAACTAGAAAATAGACTGAGATTAATCAAAATGTTAGAGTTGTTAATGCAGGCTTTATTTAAACAACATTTTGGTGTAGGAATTAAAGGCTTCTACTGGCTAGCGATATGTTTTTCAGGCTTTTGTTAGCAATCATTTTGCGAAACACTTCAACAAAACCCCCCATGTCTTCCTTATGGCACATTAAATATTGTCCTTTATCTCTTCAAGACTCATAAGACTAAGGTACCCTACATGTCTCTTCATTCATACGTGGCGGTGTGGCAGCCAACAGACACAAAAGATCTGAGGACATAAAATGGGGATTTCACATTGTCTGGAGGAATCACTTGGGCTCTCGACGCTTGACCACACATCTATAAAGACCAGTTAGATCCATATAACTCACAGTCCACCCTTTGAAAAGTCACTCCATTGTGTTCAAAGCCTGAGAAATCAGAGTGAGGTATTTCAAGCTATTAGAGGGTTTTCCTAACTGCTGAAATCCAAAGGTCACTTTACTAGAAAGAAGGCTTAAGGTTGAGTTTAGCCTGCAGACTTGAATAAATGTGCTCTATATTGATATTGTTTAGTAGAAGTAGCATACACATTTTTAACTGGATTTGTTACAGCATTAAAAGATGCCTAGGGATTTGCTTGCCCCTTTAAAACCAACTTAATTTTGGGTTACATGGACAAATAGCCTCTGAATATGCATCATTTAAAAATATTTTATAATAGTATAAGTGCAATCTGGAAGTATTCCTCCTTTTACTGACTCCAGTTTAATGACATATGGTCTATAGTAAGTCTATAGTAAGTTGTAACTGATCTATACAGACAAGCAGGAATATGTAATTTGCCTTAATAAAATCATTATTTATGATTACTTTATGACACTTATTTTAGAGTGATTGCTGACTATATTTAGAGAAAATGAAAGTGGGAACTAAACAATTTTGAATAATTTTCATTTAAGAAATGTTTCAAATCTTTTCAACAATATCACGATAAGACAGAACAGTGAGAAACAATGGAGACAAATTAACTCTTTGTTCCCTAGTTGCATTGGAAACTGAAGGTCACTTCTTCTCCGTGTTCTGCTGAGCAAGTATCAACTGATGGCCCTATTGAGCTCATGAAAAAGGTTGGCTACTTTTGGCTTCCCACTTGCAATTGGCAAGATCTCTTAACCTTTGACATGTTTTGGCTGGGACTGTCAATAAGCTCAAGCTGCCATTACAAGCAAATCCTGCATTATACATGTCTAGTCAACTGTGGACTTGCCATTTATTTCTCCTCTATGGGATTTTTAAAAGCATAGAAAAAGTCTTTTACCCAGTCTTTTTTTTTACTCTTTCTTTTCTTTCCGTCCCCCATTTTTTGGACGTTAGCCCATCGTCAGATCATTCAAGCCTTTTCTGACCTTGGAAAAAAAAAGGCAGAAAGGAAAGAGAGAGACACTCTCACGGGGTTCCCTTTTGTCAGACTCATGGTATGGGGGAGGAGGAGGGAGCGAGTACAGGGTGAAGGTGCTGGTTATAAGATGGGGGTTTGGGTGGTGGGGGCAGGCGCTTCCAATGGCTCCTTCCCCCCTCCTAATAAGTCTTTGTTACTCACCTGAGAGGTGAAGAGCTAGCCAAGATCTTATTAATGACCAGGCATTTTCAATAGGGCTCTACAAAGTGTGGCAAAATGGTTCCTTCCATCACAAATTTAAAGCAGAAAAGAGTGAAAGACTGAGCAAAGAGAGTGAGAAAAAGAGATTTTTCTGCTCCTTTCCTCCTGTCTTCTTTTTGTTCCTTTTCCCAGGTCTTTAATTTCTTGGGTTGCCCCCTTGAGCAGCCCTCCATGGCTCAGTGCTCGACCAGAGCAGAGCCTGGGAATCTCGGAGTTCCCGCTGTGCTCCTGCTCTTGATTGACATACCTTTTCAATTATTTCACAGTTTGCTTGCTTTTTAAATGAAGAGGGCCCTGTTGTTTTTTTCCTTCTGCCCTCCTTTTCAAAACACAAGCTTTTCATGTCGGGTCTGGGCTGCCGGGCCTAATGGCTGTGACCAGCACCTTTGATCTGCCATGACCCCCTCGAAGGGTCTGGTACTGGGCGAAGCAGCCGCCTGTGTGTATCAGCACAGACAAAGGCTGCATCACTCACTATTGCTTTAAACACCTTGAGAGATTACCATGAGAACAGGCGCTCTAGTGGAGGCCTTCACAGGTGGTGTGATATGGAAACTCGCATGTTAACCCTTGAATGTACAGTAAAATACCAACCAATGATTAGTATGGACTTTTTGAGAGGATTGGTTTTGTTCAGTTAATTCCAGAGGGGAATCAGTAACCTGCACACAATTTACGTTTTCACCTAAATATAAGGAACATTGTTTGTGAACACCAATGCAAAATCTTCAATGTTTTTCTCTTTTTTTTTGCTAGAAAATAATATAACTCCGCAACAAATAAATAAAATGGAGGCAATTCTCACTAATGCCTTCCAGGTGTGTCCATTGCGCACTGATATCCACTGGAAGCAAACCTGGCATTCATTTGAAATGCTTTCAAATACAGCTTACAGTTAGCTAAGCTTTGAGTGTTGCTTGCACTGATGCAGAGTTTTTGAGGTCGAGCACATCACTGTCTGTTTAGTAAACTCCTTCATCACGCATGTCCTCCATCTTGCCCTCCTGGTCTTTGCTAAAGGCCTGAGTATGCTTCAGGAAAAGTGTTTGTTGAGTCATCTTACAGCATCTGAAATCTCCAACAATCACAATATTTTCTGCAGAAACTGGGTGACTGTCAAAAATGAGCCCAGTCGTCTGTGCAAGCAGAATTTTACAGCCCATTATTAAGTTTTATTATTAGGCCACCTCTAGTGGTCGTAGTAATTATAGCAGGAGCAAAAGAGTGCGTCAGGTGACAGAGTATAAAGAAAGAGTGACAAGGTTAAGAGGACATTGGAGTCAATGGATGCATTGACAAAACACAGGACTTTCTCACAGAAGAAAGTTTTTCCTGTTTCGAAATCGACAGCCTAGTCATCATCATCATCATCCTCCAACCTTAAGGAAGTAATTATTTTAACCCAAAACCACGATCTTTTCCTAAACCTATCCAAGTCGTTTTCGTGCTTAAGCCTAACCAAGCCATGACCGTTCCATAAGCTAAACCAAACCACGTGTTTATTATTGTAACCATGATGATGAATGTCTGGGATGCCACCGCCCTAGTGGCACTACTTCAGGAGACACTCCTATGGGTTGTGTCAGGGGGCAGGGACAAACAATGGGCTGGAGGACATGGTGGCAAATGGCCAGGTGCGCAGAGGTGTGAAAGTAGGCAAGATTTGAACTTCTCAACTCTCTTAGTTAATTATTGAAACAGTTACTTCAGTCACTCTTCATCTGTAGAACTGAGTGTAACACCATGAATTTCTTTGAGAAAAGAATGGCCAAAAGTGTGCACCCATATCCCTATCCCTATTTGAGACAACAAAGACATGCAAAGGAAACTCTGGGAGAAAGAGTCGGGGTGGCAGTCAGGAGGAAGCTATGGTTGTAGTGTTTTAACCCCACCTTTGAGTGTAGCAGGAGGCACAAAGACTTTTGGATTTAGACATAGGCCAACTACATGTTGTTCTACCTAGTCAGTTTGAAGCATACCAGTTTTCTTGTGATTATTCTAAATATGCTTGCGTCTTTAAAAAGAGAGGTCAGTTTAACCTGCAGTCTGAAAGGCAGCCAAAGAAATTTAAGCAATGTTTGCACACTGTCCTTTCATTTAATAGCCTATAAAGGGTAATCATGACATTGATTTGGGGCAGAGGCCATTGTTTATAGCCTGACAACAAAACTGTGATTATGGCCCTCAGCAGTGATGACTGATCAAATCCAAGGCAAAATGTGTGTCAGCAAGAATCCCTGCTTCTGTTTCTACGGCTCTGAGGGCACACAGGGAGAATAAAATGCTCCAATCTCTCTTTCGAAAGTGTGATCCCTGAAATATACAGTATATTCCACACAAGTTTAAACTGGGACTGATTTGGTGATGTTATCATTATCAAGATAACTCAAGATAACGCATAACTCACAACATGCAATTAATCCAATTTGAACAAACTGCATGCCTGTGTTACATTCCTCTATCTTCTAAGAACTTCATATTGATTCATAGCTGGCAGATGAATGAATGTTTTTGTCAGGAGGCTCATATACCAGAAGCCTGATATTTCTACTTTGCAGCATATGATACTGGGTCAGTGATGATCTCATTGCAATGAGTAGCTAATATGAAAGCTGATCTTCAATTTGCTGTGGAAAAATGACAGTGCTGCTGAGAAGGAAATAGATCATTTTCAGAGAACACAGTGTGCTGGACTTAAATTGTTTGCATTTTTAACTGGGAGAAGGTAAATTATGAACAGTATTTTTACATTATTCAATGCTAATCTTCAGTCTTTGGCTACATGTCTTTCTAATGACCTAAACAGAGTACAGGGTCAGTTCAGGGAGGCACAGGCCGGAACAGCACAGACTCTGTTGACTGAAACCAGAGGATATAGAGTGGAATCACAGAACACAAATGCACAACACATACACAAAACATGGCCACCTGATGAACCATGGCGGCTGTGGTCGACCATCTGACTTTCTTCCGATGAAGTGCACTTTATCAACCAAACATTTGATACATGGGACATATCCACCAAGTGTACTGAGCCCTTCACTATATTTTCCTCTTTTCTTTTCCAGTCGCATAAAATCATACTCATTCTTACACCTGTGTAAACGCCTCCTCTATTGAGCGCACCAGATTGCATTTCTTCTCCTGCAGCCACACACAGCCACCAGCCTCTGACATTTGCTTAAGCTGGGGCCTCACCAGGATCATGTCATTGTAACAGACATCTCTGAATTAGTGTAATACACATTTGTAATGCAAATGAGACGGAAATCTCTTCTATCACATATGGTAATTTAAAGGACTATAAATGTTTGTTTTTTTCAATAATAATGTGTCAAGTGGCAACATAAAGAGATATGACAATGTTTAAGGGGTCACTACAGATAACCTACAGATAATAATCACCTGAATCTCCAGCTCCCCTCAGCTTCACAGAGCTTTCTAGCAAGTTTCAGCTCATTGTTTAGCTGTCCAGCTCGCAACCTTCTTGGTTCACTCTCAGGGCTCTCAGAGCATCATTTTTGGTCCCAGCAGGCAGCTGCTTTCATTGGAAAAGCTCTAAAAGCCCACTGTACACCATCTGATCAGCACCATACGGCAAACAGACATAGTTAGCGACTAGCTGGCGAACATAGTGGAGGATTTAGCAGCTGAAGAGCCAGATATTCCTCTAAGTAGTTGGCAGAGACCAAAACAGGCAGAGTGAACATTGGACTTACAAGTGAGCGGAAATACGACTCCAAGTGAATGCTAAAGTTGCTGAATGTGTAAATAAGCAACTGTTTGCTAACGAGTTCTCCACATCAACTTAAAAGGTGATGATATTTCCACTGCACCTAAATAAAAATCAGTTGAGGTTTTACTGTAAACTTCTATTTTTTGCTACTAAATGACAACCTCATAGAGATTTGAACAATGACCACTAAATCTAAATAAATACTCAGTTAGTGTAAGAGGGATGAAAAGCCTAACAACAACCAAGATAAGTGCTTATTGATTCCTTATTATCACTGAAAACCAAACCTAAATTTCATTAACAGGTAATCCGATAAAAAAAAGGAGTCATAGCTGGTAACTGTTTGATCACTGAGTAGATCATGGGTTAATTTAAATTAAATACAGCAGTGATGTGCTAAGACCAAAGACCAAAGAACACTAATTAATGAACACTTGGTCAAATGCTGCAGGAAGTCGTGTGGCAGCGCTCAGGCAGGAACTTGTGAGCATTCAGCACTGCTGGCCACGCCCCAGTGAGCGATGTCAGAGCAGGTGTTTTACATCTGCTTTTAAAGGCAAAAATACCTGTTTTGACATGACTGATTGGAGTGCCACAACGATTTTCTGCCCTGTGTCTTAAGTGACATTATAATTTAGGTCTTCTTTGACTGAATTACTTTTTGGGCATTGCAAGGATAAGTCAGTTTATATAAGGAGTTACATATTTTTTTATGTTCTTCTCACATGCCAGGTATACATGTATTTTCTAGAGCTGTTATGCCAAGGTCAGTTCAATTCAGGTTTTCTGCCAACCAGAACCTAGGAAACGGATGGCCTTATTTCTTTATAAAAGTTTGGCAAAAAAAAAATCTTTCCAACAACAATGAAATCTACTTAGGTTTTTATAAAGCTCTTAGGAGGTTCAAGATCAACCTGAAACATTTTGGTCAACGTCAGGGGAAGCTGTTTTATGCTCTTCATTCTTAGGTTTACTCCCACAAAAGTTAGGCTTTATTATTTTGGTTAGAGTTGAGGACGGAAGGTTTACTCAGGGTTTCCCTTTTATTTATGTAAAAACACCCTGGTTAAGTCACTGTCCACAATGTTTCATACACATACTGATGAAATGATGACATTTATTTTTGTTTGAATAAGTGTGACCAGGCTCAAAATACGTATGATGCAATGCCCTCATTGGTTTAATGGACCGACCTGCTCTGGACAGCAACAAAAATTTACAGTCTCTTTAACAGGGGCTGTGACTGCCTCTCTGACTGCACTACTGTTCCAGAAGAGGGTTTGTATTTTTGTTAATACATATATATATATATATATATATATATATATATATATGTGTGTGTGGCTCTGTGTTACAGAGCACAGCAGCCTTCGGTCTTGCGGCAGCACTTCCCTCCATTCCTACAAAATGTAACTGTCTTTCTCTCCGCCTGTCTTCCATCTAGTATCCTGCTTTCACCGCCCATTTTCTCCTCCGCCATACCTCTCTGGTCTCTCTGTCTCAGTCTGGGTCCCTGCCTGGGTCACCCCTCCACTCCCTCCCTACCGGCCTGTCTGCACCAGGTCTCCGGACATGCATCATACCTATTAACTTTCACAAGCCTGGGATGATTTATTCATCCCTTACCAGAAGCTATGAGATACGTCTGCAGCTGAACCCAGCCGAGCTGAGCCGAGCTGGACCGATCACACACACACAAAAGTTGAGACACACACACACAAAATGCACAGCCTGCTGTTAAAAATCTCAGGATTTGTCACTTTGTTCTACTTTTGCAATAGAAGCAAAAAAAAAAAGATAAAATAAAATACAATAAAATAAAATAAGGTAGAAAGCTAAAAAAGAAAAAAAACATCTCCAAGGTACTTAGTAATGAACTGACCAACCTCAGTCTGATTGTCCACCACATGCTCGTCAAAGCAACACATCGAAGCCAACATGCCAAGTAACTTGGCCCCGAGATCTGATTCTGTTCCTCAAATGAGCTCAGACCGCCTGGAAGTCTGAACAGTGTTTCTCTTGCCTAATTTAGCTCTGAATTCCTGGACAGTTAGGAATCCTGCAACTCACCTCATGCTGGCTTTGATCAAACAAAAAAAAGTACATAATTTAACTTTAATTTAACAGCAAAGGAAATAAGAAACAGGATTATTTTTGCACCCTGTATTTTCTTTTTTTCTTTCTTGTGCACTTGAACCTTCCCAGACCTAAACATGCTGTCACTTTATAAATTGCTCTGTGTGCTGTCATTTGAATCTGACTGTATACAGTGTCCTCTATACCTGAAGAAAGTAGGACACAGAGAGACTGCGGGATTTTTGCGGGTACATTCCCTTGCAGGCGGCCCACCCCGTCAAAAAAACAAGGACGATGGATAGAAAGGACAGGAAGAAAGGAGAGAAAAGAGGGCTGCTCGTCCCTGCCCACATATCACATGCTGTTCCCACATTCCATTAAAATCTCTGGAGGGATGAGAGTGAAGATGAGACTGATAAGATTGTTTTTCTCCGGTCTTTTTAATCTCACTCTATATTCAATGGCCAGGGTCTTAAGTTCAGTGATGTTGATTATTTGTATTATTATTATTATTATTATTATTATTATTATTGTTTGTGTTGTTATTATTGTTATTATCATTATTACTACTACTACTACTATTATTATTATTATTATTATTATCTGTCAAAAGGCCTCATGCAAGAAATTCTTGTATGAACAGCTTTGTTCCTAAAGTCATGTTAAGAACATTTGTGGCTGTAAAATAAGTCATGGACTGCTTTGCTTTAGTGAGCGTGTATCTTCTAAGCATCTAACTTAACGTCAAACATTCTCTCTTTATTTCCACACTCCTTGCGGCTCTGCAGTATTAGGGATATCAATATCTTCTATTATTGAATGGGCAAAAGGTCATCCCTGAAGAACTACCATTGCACAAACTACAGAAGGAATCTGGAAACAATTTGAAGTGCACTCTTGCAGAGTTTCGCACAGGCTGGTTTTCAGGCTGTTCCCCTTGCTTGCCAGACTGAGCCACTGAGGGAGGTGTAAAGCAGAGACAATCTACTCCTCTACAAGCCCAGTTTTTTTGAGCCTGTGAACAAGCCACATGGTCGTGATCTGCTGAAAGCTGACTCCCACACTCCCTCTGCCCCAGCCCCGGCCGCAAGGGGTGACATTCTCTCACACACAATCCAGAGGCTGGTCCTCTTTCAGGGCTCGCACTCGGCCCTGTTACCCCCACCCTTTCATACGGTGCTGCTGGGAGAAGTACTCCAGGGATTAGCCCAGCCAGGTCTTTCAAAGGCCATTAGAGCAAATTACAGGTATCCTGTTACCAGTGCGCTGGGACAGGCCAGGTGAGGGGCGCAGAGGCCAGGCGGCAGAGCAGGGGTCAGCTTGGGACAAAAAGACAAGGCCACCCTGGGCCCCACTCTATCGGAGTGTCTCCCTGGCTTCACAAACTGGTAGACCTGCATCTATGAATGGCTCACTTGATGGGACCTCAGAGACATTGTCTCACCACCGTAACTTTAGCCTTTTTTTCTTACTGCCCCCCCACCGCCACTCACCCCCCACCCCAGACCTTACTCTTCCCACCCTGGTTTTTCTTGTATTTCGATTGATGTGGGCATGACTTTGACCAGATAAATGATCACACAAAATGAAAAGAAATGTAAGGTTTGACTGTAATGCATCACTACTAGACCTTTTTATTCATGACCAAAATGCTGCACACACTCAGTCATGTCCTGGCTACACTATCAGCATGCACCACACAAGAAGCCCTGCCGTGGGTCAAAGATTTAATTTGAATTACATTAACCATTTCTACTTCAAACCTAAATTTAAATTGTAATGGCAACCACACAACCATTAATCTGTGTTCTGTCAATGAATCAGTACGCTGCGGGCATCATGAGACTGATTCTGTTGATAAAGTCATGGAGATGGCCACAGGGAGTTCCGCATCCTGCCATTTTCTCTGGACTACGCACACACACTCTCGCCCGCACACATGTGCCTCTTGGCCACTTGTGCAGGCCGCACAACTACACACACATGCCTCACCCTATACAAACCACTGGATGACAATCTAGTGGAGGAGATGCGGAAGTGTTTCATTAGCCAATTACCGCTGGTAGATAAAGCCTGCGTTCCCACAGTCCGCAAAGGCCGGGGGTCAAATGTGACCAATTACCCTCCATCCCCTCACAGGACAGATTAGTCTGTCTGATTTATCCCCAGACAGACTGACCCAATACTCCAGAATCACCATCCACATCTGGATACATCTGTGCATGTTTGTGGGGAGGCAGTTGTGTGTGTGTTTGAGAAATTTCACTCTTCAAACACACTGCTTATACAGTCAATGAAACTACAATTAATATACCAACGGGCAGTCAATGTGAGTAGAAAGAGACATGTTGTGTGAATGACAATGACAAAGCTCAGAGAAAATCTCAGTTTGACTTACATTAGTAACAGGTCAAAGAGCGGAGCAGCACTGAAATCTCTTTCTCCATCAAACGGTAATTAGTGTACTTCCATGTCCTGTCAGCATGTGCTCCATGGTAGTTTTACCACTGGACACAAACTTCCTTGGTCATGCTAAACTGTGATTGTATGTAATGGGACATCAATCAGTTCATTAAGGACCTCCAGGATGTTGAATCAAAGGGCAAAGACCCTCTGCTGATCAAACCCCAAATTTACAAGCTTGGTGGGGTTAAAGGTAAGACTAGAGGACAATCTGAGGGAGTGGGTGAGTGGTGGTGGTGAGGGATGGCAGAGGTGAAAAAGGTTAACGAAGGCAGGGTGCACCGTGCCTATTCGTCTGTGCCTGTGTGGTAGTGAGGGGCCGCAATCTTACCTTCCAAGAGGCCTTTTCTTTAATCAAGGAGGGAGAACAGGGAGGGCGAACTGCCTCCAAATCATGCATCACATCCGTAACAAGCGAACGGCAAGCTATCAAAGGCTTCACAGATAGTTACGAGCAGATCTGCCCACTGAGAGCTTTGTGACTCACGGCTTCTGCAGTTTCCTGCACTTTGCTACCCTTGGAGGGGGATCCACATTAGACTGAGCTCATTCGCCTGTGCCACTAAATTGCTGGTGAGTTGCATCTGTGGCTGGTTTGGATGTCTGTCCAGACCAGATTCACCCACTCAGATTGGAAATATTTCCTACCTACCTAGATTCCTAGTTTAGAAAAGCTAAATTTGTCCAAATATTCACTGTCATATTGGAGTTACCGTAATTACGAGTTTACCACTCCTAAACAATGATCAATATTAATACTGAATATTAAAAAATAGATCAATATCCAATTTTAATTACAATGAGGAAGCACCAGTATATCCATGCCCATGCTGACCTGACCCATGCTGTCAAACTGGCATCATCAGGTGATGAAAAACTTAAATTCTTTTGAACAGAAATTTGCCTTACAAACGGGCCGTGTTGATTGAAGGAAGTGGGCATTTAAGGGGCAGCGGGATCTAATTAAAAACTCTATCCTGTTGCATTGTGAGAAATGTAGCATCCTGTGTATTTGCAGCTTGACGCATACAAGAGAGTAAAAGTCAGCAGAGGCTGCTGTTCTTTTTTTAATCCATCTCTTGATCCCCAATTTTATATAAGTGCAATACTAAATTGCTGGAATGAACATGGGAATGTTTTTTTTTCCCATCCCAGTCTTTCCCGTCACCGTCATCAATCCAATATGACATGAACGCAACATCAAACTTGCCTCCTAGTGTGATTGGCTGTTGTGTGTAAATTGTATTATAATTGTATGTCAGCTGCTTAACCTTTTATGGATGCTATTAAAAAAACAAATTTACTGTACAATTACTGTTATTACTTGTAGTTTCATATTGAAAAGCACTCAGAAAACTCCTCCATTTATTTTGAAGAGTACTGCCAAGTATGAGTGTGCATGTGTGGCTCAGGTGCGCAGCAAGGTTCCAGTGAGTGAGCACCAGGACACAGAATATTCTCTGTGGCCTGAGCTTGCACCATATTTACATTATTAAAATGAGATGGGCATACAGGGAGGTGACAGAAGGCACAAGAGTGAAATCAGGGCCATGTCAGAGCTGTCACTTGCTCCACTGGTCAAACGGCCCTGACCCCAATCCTATCCACTGCAGGGGAGGAGAGGGGGAAATGGAGACAGCAGGAGGGAGATAGATGGTGATAGGTAGAGAAGGGTGGACAAACAAAAAAAGAGAAGAGATAATAGTGAAAGACATGTGTGTATATATATATATATATATATATATATATATGAAGAGAGATGGGTACAGAAAGAGCGCCAGAGGTATCACATTAAATCACCTGGGCAAAAATGTGGCAAAAATGTGGTGCTTCACATACATTTGAATATTTTCTCTGCCTGCTTGGTTATGGATGACTGCAAGAAGAAACACAGCAGAAACACTTCTAGTATGACACCTGCAACTTTTTCTTTCTGAGTCATTCAAAAAATAGATGCAAAGTTTTCACATACACACGGGGATTGATAATTGCTAGGATGTTACGTCCCCTTTTTTCATCTTCGCAGTAAGACAACTAGCTAAAATGAAATGTGTAATAGTTGTTAAGCTAAATGGAAGCTGCATTCTGGGCAAAGATCTCAGAGTCCATACAGGAGTGGCCTGTTGTATGGTGTGGACTGTACTGCCTCAACTATATCACAGCAATGTTCTTTGCCACCCTCTGTGTTCTAATGAGGAGCATGGCCTTCCAGACGGGGGAAAAACACCCGTGTGCACATGTGAGCGTGCGTGTAAACACACATACGTGAATGTGCCTGACTTGAGTGCAAGGTAAGGTCTGGTTCATATTAGCCATTAGGGAACAGAAACGCACATCTTTTTCAGTTTAGGGTCCACTTCATGCTCCTGCAGTGGCACAAGTATAAACACAGGCGCATGCGTTCTAAATGTACACACACATTCAAAGAGCCCTGACACGATACTCACATCCTGCTCGCGGTCGTTTAGCGACATGGCCTCAGAGATAAAAAGCAGGTACGGCTGGTTGTGTGTAATGCAGTTCAGAGAACACGTTGTATAGAGTCTCAACCTGTTGGTATGCGTGGACCTGCGCTGGAGTCGCTGTTTTTAGCCTTCCACATTTGCATTAATTATCCTACTCCTACTCTCAGGAAACGCATTTGCAACAGTTATTCAGTCCAGATAGTGACTTCTCTGCTTCAGTCTTCCAGGCACAGGCAAAGAACTTCAGCACAGAGGTTTCTCTCTGTCAAATATCATCTAAATCCAAGATGTAATCCAAAATATCTCATTTTTAAGTGATTTGTTTGAATATAATTTTTTCTGTTTAAGCTTCAGCGTGCGATAGGTGTACACTGTTTCCACAAAGTTGTCCATATGGTCCTCATTTCTATGTTGTGACCTAGGATGCGCGTGGCCCATTTTCAAATCTAAACTCTGCTCTATGATTTACAACTGGAATGTGGACCATGTGTGTACTCCAGTTCAGATTGGGGCTTCAAGATTGAAACTGAGAAATTTGCTTTATCTCAGAGTCATAGACGGTGACTATAAAAACTGCTGTGTGATGATAATGATTAACATTTTGAATTAAAGATTATTGGTGCTTATATTCTGTTTTCAGCTGTATGAAAAAACAGTCAGAGTCGCTCTAAACTTGAACTCACCACCTGTGTCTGGATTAATGTCACTATTAATCATCTGAGTCCTATCACTCATGCTATCTGATTAACTTTTTCATGGCTCTTGGGATGGCAATGTTAGTCGATCAGTTCACTAATTTGTCCAAACTGAAATATCTCAGGATTGAAATATATGCTGCTAGCTTGGCTGTGAACTTGGGCGACATAATCTTAACTCTCACAGAAAAAGGAATACTGCACATGACATAATGCTTATATGATGAGGAATGTTGGGTCAGCTCAGGCTTTTCCAGAGTGATCAGTTAGTTATAGTAAACATGTTATTTCCACTGATGATGCTTAGCAATATGCAGCACCATTTCTCCACAGATGTGTCATGATTTAAAAGATTTCCAGTGTATTACACATGGGCAGGAGCTGTAAACTAGATTTTTATGACTTGATTGCCTCACAGCAAGTCAATATTTAGCCATGCAGATTGACAGACAGGTTGTGGTTGCACTGTTTGTGTGTGTGAGGTGTTTGTAGCTGAGTGAGAGAGAGAGATTAAAGTCTATTGAAAGTCCAGGGAGCTCCCATGTGCTGCTGTTGATTATAACTTCACAGGAAAAAATGGGTGGAGAGCCCCAGATTTATCTGAATGTCACCTATGAGAAAGATTGAGACACTTGATTTTACTGCCTTTTATTGCTTCCTTTATGACCTGGATCAAATCCTACAGGGCAAGATATCTGTCTTTCGGGCAACAGGTGCATTACATTCCTACTGTTATTGCTTCCTAGTCCCAGGATCTTTGTGATTTTTAGGTTAAACTTGAACACCTTTAAACTCCTGTAGCTGTAGTCAGTGAGCCGTAGCTGTATTTAGGGATGCCAAGTTGTTTCTTTTTTCCCCGTCTACAGCAGGGGTTCTCTTTCAGCTTCTTTATTCCTGGGCCAGTGGTTAAACGCCTTCCAAGACATGATGTCTGGCTCAGTTTGAGCAGGGAGGTGAGAGGCTTTATTGGAAGGGTCAAAACAAAACCATTAATCTGTCTTGGTCTATCTGAAGTTGAGGCAAGACCTGTCTCCCCTGACTCAATGGGCTGATTATGTCAGTGCATGTGTGTGTGTGTGTGTGTGTATGCATGTGCATGTGTAGGGTCCGCGATGTGAGTGGCGGCGGCTCCTTGGTGAATATTTCCTTTGGCGAATGATTTCAAACATGTGGTGCTGCATGAGTAAGACTAGCTGGCCGACTGTTCCCAACTGATCTAATTAATACTCATTTTACACCTTTTACAAAAAAAGCACTCACAGTAATAACTGCACTAATGTGTTCTCATTGAGCGAAAGGTCAAACTCTTCTCTCCCATTTTAAAAGTGTACAGTTTGGCTGTGACCCTGTTCAATATTGCTTTACCCAATCGTAATTAATTGTGGTTCGTTACAATGGTGTATAAAGCAACTAAATCATTGAGGGAGTAGCTTTTGGATGGCAACAGATAGACTACTCATGGGAAAAAGATGGAAAATAGAAGTAAGTATAGTTATTTTTTCTGGCCCAAACAATATTTGAAGTGTCAAACCTCAATCTTGCTGTATTACACTCTGTAATCATTTTTTATGTTAACACTATTTCTTCCGAGAATTTCAAAATCATTATATTTTAACCTTGTATTCATTTTCATTCTCTGCTTTTTATAGGTCTTTCAGAACCTCAGTGCAAACATCTTTTATCAATGGCTCTAGGGTCCAAGTAGCTGGTTACTGGCACTGTGAAGTCTTCTCCTTTGTGTTCCCTTCACACCCACAGGATGTCCAGAACTGTGGGATGTTATAAAGGAATTGGCAGCTGGAGCCAAAGTCAGACTCTATAAACCTGCTGATGAACCCAGTAAATCCCAGGGAGGAGCCACAGCCAGACTGCTAAAGGTTGTTAGCTACTAATTGCTACATTTCTAGAGCCCATTCATGATATCAAACCCTGGTGGCAGAAACCAGCGATGCCCAGCTAATTAGGGTGACACTGACACTCTTGTCCTGCAATGTTCCCAGGACAGTGATAGTGTGTGCATTTATGTGAGGGATTTAACATGCATGTTCACCATGCATGCGTGTGCCAGTGATTTTTATTTAGCTTTCAGCCTCTTAGTACCAGGAACAGCTGACAAAGGGTCGATTTTCATTTGTCTCCCACAGACTGAGGCCGTGTACAGTCCTTATTGGGGGGATAATAAATGCATGATTCGTGGGATTTTACCCTCCTGTTGGCATCCAAAATGTCCACGAATCCCCTCTCAGTTGAGACGACCCAGAGGAAACCTTACATAATGCCTAATGAGCAACGGGAAACGCTCCAGCACTCCTCTAGCCTTTAATTTCCACCTCAATACTGTGCAGAGCACGCCCCAGCCCTTCTCCTAGCCTCATTAACATGTGTATTCTCCCGATTCAAAACACCAAAGCACTTCCTTCGGCCAGGTGCTTCCCTCTTTAGCTCCTCCAACCCCGGTGCTGTTGATCCAGTCATACATGCCCGTCTGAGCTCTAACAAAATTGATGGTGAGTCATGGTGAGGATGTAGAAAGGCTAAGACAGAATAAACTTTCTTATACCTTTAAAATGGCAGACTGAGCGGAACAGACATTTTGTAATGTCTGTCGCTTTGGCATGTTAAAGCCATTGTCCCTAAATTGCAGCCTAGATAACACATGAGCTGATGATGAAGAGCAGAATAGAACAGAAAAAAACTGCCCTCAATAGAAAATAACTCATCGTCAGCATCCTCTGTTTGTGCATTGTAAAAGTGAGTACCCTACTTGACAAGAGCTGAAGAGTACTGTATAATAATATCTGTGGAAACAGTATTTAGCTACTCGTACACTAGTTGCGTCTTGCGTTCTAACTTACTGACAACGTTAACATTAGCTTGCTAGTATATGAGCTGTTTTGAGTCAAAATGTAACTCTGAATATGCTGGACAACACATCTGAACTGATACTTGATCATAAAGCCAGTAAATTTCACATTTCACAAAAATTACACAATGTACCCCAAATTACAGACTGTTCATTGACGTTAAGCCAAATGACCAAATATTGTAGGTTAGGTTAGCTTAACCCCCTTAAACTTAATTCTTAACTTAATGAAAACTACTAAGTACATATTTCTCCATGCATGCATAACATAATATTACATACATTTACAAAAGATTGGCAATTCAGTGTTACCTATTGTGAAGTCTAAAACTGTTTGTGATGCTATAGCCACTTCTTGTCAGCACTGTTTATTACTTTTGATTGGCCAGCCTTACAAATGTCTCCCAGCAACTGATTTACAGGTTTTTAATTTCTTTACAAGATAAGACATTCATTTATTTTGATTGGTGCCACTTAATTTAGTAAATCATTCATTTAAAAGTAGCTCTCAGTTACTAAGAACTTAAGAATGACTTTACCTACAAAACAATTATGACCAGCTGGTGCCACCCAGCCCTAGTAGGTACATGAAAGTTACATTTGGTTTATTTTGATTTGTTTGGAACTAAATAACGATCCCCACATATGTGATTAAAGGTACAAATTAATCAATAAACTCACAAATGAAATATAATGACTTAAACAAAATTACAAATTGTCTATATCGTCTAAATTTTACTAAAGTATGTGCAGATGCTCATTTTCATTTATGCCAGTCTGACTATGCTGTCAGACTGGTCAAACTTTTCAAGTGGATGTAGTCATCTGTCTGCAGCACTTGTCCTGTCTGTTCCCATTTTCAAATTCAACTCAGTCTCTCCTTGGTGAGTGACAGTTTCCCCTGTCTACAACAAGTTTGAATAATTTCCACAACATATTTCAGTGGGGTGGAAGATTTTCTTCCCATGGGCCCAGTCCAAGCCAAATACACTCATGAACTCGGAAAATTCTCACATCAAACAGCAAGATGTTGCACACCAAGGGAAATTTGGTAAACACAACACGCCCTGGCTGTGAGGGTTGCACGGCTGTAGAGGCAGAATGGAGCTGGTCTGGCTGTAGTGACTTCTGCGATTCTAGTAGGGTGGTGAAGTGACCTTATTTCCTAAGGGTGAATGGGCTGTCACTACCTGGAGTCTGCACAAGCGTTTGATGCATTCAGCCACACACGCCCAGAATTTAACAGTCCATCCTTTAAAATTATATATTAAAAAAAATGAAACATAAAAGAAAATATATGCAATGCGGTGTCCCAAAAAAAAGACCTAAGAATTAGCAAAACAAAATAGGAAGAGTGGAATAGATAGAAAACAGGCTTCTAATTAAACCCATAAAATTACAATTACCCTACATTTATTAATTGAATTTGACTTTAGTGACTATACATGGAACCTTTTTTTCTTTCTACTCTCTATTCCACACTACTCAGTTGAATGATTTGCTGTTACAATTGATCATGAAAAGCTTTCTGGGTGTGCCCGCTGCAGCTGTTGTGCTGTAGCAAGGTCTAATTAACAGGCTATGACCGATGACCCAGGACAGGATATGATGCATACCTGCCTCTGGAGCTTTTGTAAACACTTGGTTGTGTTTTTCCCCTCGATCATTTTCTACTTTGCCATAGGTCGAAAGAAAAACATGTCATGGTCCTCCCCTTCAGTCCCTCAAACTACTGTACTTCACTACTGTTTTTCTCTTCTTGTTGTTAGTTCAACAAGTTATTATTTTTTTTTAACTTTGCTGATCGAGTGGTTTGTAATTATAGGTGGATCTATATTTAGAGCTTGTGGTTTCAAAGGCTGTAGTCAGATAATAGTTGGGTCATTTATCTTTTATGATTTCTATCTCTCTACTTTGATTAGCAAATGTTTTACTGTAAAAGTCCAGTAAGCTTACAACATGCTTGATTTCTGATAACAAACCTCAGGAACAGATACCTGAAACACCAGTTTGTGTGTGTAGAGCTGTGTATATATCTGTGTGTGTGCTAGGATAAGACAGGATATTTTTCTGATAGCATTTTGGAGATGTAACTGATACACATTCAGCCTGTCCTCTCTGTTGCAATTGATAGTTTTGGATTACATCACTCTGCAAAAAACAGCATTTAATCTCTTATTCGTCCTTTAATAACATCTGGTTAATGACTCCTGGGCAATATTGTTTCATGTCATACCAACAGCTAATTCCTCATGAACTGAAATGCAAGACTAGTAAACAGAAATGTACTTATTTTCCATGTATGTTTTACATTTTCTCTATCTCCCTTCAACTCCGTCCAGCTCTCTCATCCTTTAAACCCACCATCGCTCTAAGTCAGACGGTCTCCCTCTTCCCTCAGCTGTTCCATGCCCCTGCTCCACTGGGATTGATACAATATTTTCCAACCTCAATTAGCAGAGAGCCTGTTGACTAATTCCAACTGTTTTTGCACCTGAGAGGGAGCTGTGAGTTGGGGCTGGAAAAACTGAGTGGGGTGGAGGTGAGGCCCGGGGCCTGGGTGTAGCAGGCAGAGCTGTCGGGGCAATATAGCTGTGTCGACAAGAGTGTAAGGGCAGCACAGAGGACAGAGGAGGGGTCGGCCAAACTGCTGGGCAGTGTTCGTGGAAGCCGCATTCAGGCTGAGGACAGTTGTGAGCTGATCTACAGCTTGTTAAACTGTGCGGGGCAGCGCTATTTAAAACAGTAATCCACAACATTTTGTGTCTGTATCTGTCTCTGTAGGTGTGTATGTGTTTTTTTAAGCACTCCAATCATTCAAGCACATGATTGCATGTTTACATTATACTATTTTACATCAGACAGGGAAAAAGTATTTCAAAAAGTATTGATAGAATCTTAAAACAGAAATACATCCTCTTTCCTGCGTAAGATGTTGCGGTCTAGTATCTGTGCCACTGCTCTCGTCATTAAATATGTACAACTTCCTGCTTGTCCTGCCACTCTAATCTATAGCATGGCCACCATATCAGTATCAAGAAATTTCCTGGAGGCTTTAAGTCTGATTGAAAACCTCCTTATGTGATGGAAGTAACGGTAGCCTCGCACAGAAATAGAGCGCGACCTCAAAATGGCCTTAAACCAGATCTGTCCCATTGTGAGGCACAACCACAGACTCACCACAAGGTCCATTTTTATTAAATTTAAGGCAAAGCCTACATGACCCCTGATTTGGCACTGTGTGCTCAGGGTGAAGGTACACACCCTCGCTCTGTGTGAGCACAGAAAGAATCGTTCTTTCCACCAAAGGAAATGAGAGGATGATGGATAAAGTGTATGAGGACATTGCATTTAAGGGGACTGCACTTTTTCATAGAGAGCAACTGTGACTACCTAAGCACGAATGACATGAATATGGCAAGAAAAGGCATGATTTTCATTATGCCCAAAAATCATTTTTGTTGCTTTCCAGAGCCTTTGAACACTTGTTTCAATTTAAACTCCCTCATGTTGCCAAGTTGCTACCAGTCTTCCAGCACGACTTCTGAAGTGTCAGATTCAAGCAAAGTTCGAGAGAATATTTTATTATGGTAGCTGACATACATTACCATTAATATGAAAGAATAATGTCCCAACTTGGATAAGCCCACTGGACCAATTTTAGCAGTAATAATTCATCTGCGCTTGAATTCCTACCAGTGCGTGTGGTTTTAAAAAATTCTGCCAGGTGACTAATTCTGCCAGGTTAACAAATGTCACCCGGTCTACATCTTGGAGCTCACTGAAACAGTGGCATCAGACTGACTGGGCTGTTAGCTGTACGCAGCAGCTGCTCCTGCCCCCAGTAGCTGTATGGAAAAATCTGACTCACCCACTTGCATAAAAAAGCATTAACGACCAAATACATAAATATTACTGTCAGAGGCATAAATGTCTCTTACGGCTATCCACTCAGTCAGTAAGCCAGTGACTAATGGGGAGGGAGGTCAGATCATGACCAGAGTCGACTCATCTGACCTGGTCAAGCATAAAAGACACCCACTGATGGACGCACTGAAGAGGCACTGCTGCTCTATGAACAACCCCTTCTCAGGTGTCCCTGAACCTCAGATTGTGTATAGACTGCAGGCTTACCAATAGAATAAAGTGGGTCTATCTGGGTCTGCTCCGCTGCATACTTAGTTGGCACACTGGTAAGTGTTGTCCTGTCTGAGCAGGTGCTAAGAGGCAAGAAAGAGCCACACTGGTAGCAGTTTCAAAAGAAGGACTTACAGCTGTGTGCATGATCGCCTGAAAAATGTGATGGCAAAAGGCTGTCAGCACAGAAAGCCCAAATGTTAATGCAGGTTGCCTTTAAGAGGCAAACTCACTGCTTTAGACTGAAGTTACTATCTATGCGCACGTGCATGGATATACAATAATTAGAATGTACACAGAATAACCTCTTAAATCTGACTTAAAACTGCAGTCTCAGTACTTATAGCTAATCAAACTGTGAACTGTGCACACAAATCCATGTTTGCACTTGTTGGGCGGATGTATTTCCATTTACATCTGCTACTTACAATTGATGCACTTTCATCACAGTTTTGACAAGTTAATCCTCAGAGAAACTGAAGCTTTTTCTTTTTTTGCAAGCCCAGTTTTCATCGCCAACTGATGCTCAATGTCTTTCCTCAAGTCAGCTTTCTTGTGTGGCCGGTGCCGGCTGTCCCATGAGGAACCTAAATCCACACTAGTGTATTCCCTTCTTACCTAGCAACGCATCCCTCATGCTCTAAACACAACACAAATGGCTCAGCAGTGATATAACCTTAGGATATCCCTATGAACTGCTATAAAAGTGAACAGATAAGAAAGTCCAGCCATAACAATAAAAGTGAGAACGTCACAGGGCATCCTGCCTACTCTCTGACACTCAACACATGTGAAATGCAGAAGTTAGATGCATTCTGGCTGTGCCAGCTACTTACTGTCTGCGTAGTTTTTCCGCCGAGTGCCATCCACCTTCCCTGTTTTGTCAATGCACAGGAAGAACTTGTTGGCAGAGTAAAGTCGGCGTAGTCGGACATCGCCCTCTAGGTGATTGTAACTGCGAGTGTGCCTTTCCAATGTCCATGAACAGTTGATGCCACTGGCAAGCACCTGAAGGGCTTCATGCCCTACCCCAGGAGGACAGGCCCCTGTGGCAGTGCCAGCGGTGACCAGGAGCAGGGTGAAGCATGCCAGGCAAAGGGAGGCTGCACTAGGCAGAGT
>NW_019174577.1:300940-365940 GCF_002260705.1 Seriola dumerili | reverse complement strand
TGCAGATGCTCATGGAAAGATAAAAGGAGAGATAAAAAAGAAGGAGACTGAAAAGGTGAAAGAAAGCCAGAGAAGACACAGAGGTTCTCAAGTGAGGCTGTCCACTTAGTGTTGGCAATTACCTCCTTTATAAAAGAGTCCCCGTTTCAATTATGGTTGCTACCTTGAGGCCACACTTGTCCAGGGCTGGAAGTGTGTTTGAGGAGTATGTGTTCAGAGAGGGTGACAGTCACTTCACACTCTTTTTGCTTGTTAACTGCCCCCACAGACTTGCTGTAGCCCCTATTTAAACCTCAACCTCACAAAACAAATCTGTGCGAAAGAGACCAGCCTTTCTTCAAACTCCCAGCTCCAACCCCTAACCACCTCAAGCCATTCCTGTCTACCTGCCAGTCATCAAAGCAGCTTTCAACATAGATGTATATGGGCTCTTCGTAAAAATCACAGTCTTTCACTCTCAATTAAACCATGCTGTCGTGTCTGTTAACTTCCTCTGGCTTTATCTGCTGCTTCTAAACTTCTAAACTCATCTTTTCTCTCCTCTTGTGTCTGTCCTTCAAAGTCAAACTGGGAAACAAAGAATAGAAAAAGAAAGAATAACTATTGTTAATTGTAAAAAAAAAACCTTTTCAGGACATCTGAGTATTTGCAGGGCTTGGCTCAGCATTTGATTAATTGTTCTCTCTATATCGGTACTGTAATAGGAAACACGTTTTGTTAACTAAATCATACAAGAAGTTTCCGTAACAGCTACTGGTCGTTGGTTTTTATGAAAATATTTGCACAAAAAATTACAACATTAACAGAGTTGCATCATCACTGCCAACTTCGTAGACTCTTGGCAAACTAATCAGTTTATTACTGAGACATAATTCTTGTTCTGATGAAGAAATACATTTTGAAGTAAAAAAAATGTTTACCTTCATTACAAGGTGCTACTCCCTTCCCTTCTCATTGCTGATTGAAGCAGTTGTTTTGTTGCACATGCTTGCTAATCATGGCTAATAGTCCCAACAGACTCCATATGTAAATTATAAACTCCCCAAACCCCTTAACAATTTATTTTTCCTATATGACGTTGATGGTGCTCAGAGCAGAGCTGCCAATTCTTTAACAGTAGAAAAAGTTTAAATAAAATTTGTGTTACTTTTTGTTAATTTAATAGTGATATAGAGAAACCATTCAAACAGATCATCGTGCTACAGCAATTTATGATGAATGAAATCTGAAAGTGTTGATATGCATTTTATTTTATACCAATGTGTATTCTCCTAGAAAGTGAACTAAATCTTTTTTTTTTATATATATATTTTAGTAATAGTGTACCGCTCTCTTGGCCCATGTGTCAGTGTATATTCATATATTTGTATATACTACCATTTCATGCAAAACAATGCAGTCTTCTTTGTATTGTGCTGTACACACATTTATACGTTATGTATTATAATGTTTAAAATATTATAGATGTAGTTAAAATACTGCCCTTATCTACTCAAGAGTATCTGTGATTCTATTTCTCTTCTGCAAAATGAAATAAAAATGAAACATATGCAAACAAAGAAAACAAAGACAGAAATAAAGAGAAAGTGAGAGTGAGAAAAAAAGTATAAGAACGAAGAAAGAAGGTTCAGTTGTCTTTCCTTTGCTGAAATTCCTCGTAATTAAAATCATACAATCATTCTATGTACTGTAGAACTCCTCAAAAATCAGAGTGGCCCCCGAGGTCAACAGCAAAGCTCGGGCCTCATGTGAACGTCAGATGTGGCAGCAGATTGCTTTGTGGTGTCTTGGAAGCAAATGTTTGGGCTCTGAGCTCAGTGCCAGAGCAGACTCAATTATAATGTATTTCTTTGTTAAAAGTCTTAACGTGCAATGTCTCACTGTTTTTTACAGTGTGCATCTTTGATGTTGAAAACTACAGTAATTTAGATGATTCCAAGATTGTAACGCATACTGAGGATTTACTAAATGTCCAGTTAAGCTAACTCTGTTTACAATTGTCTTACTCATGTATAAATTGTAAGTCAGTGTGGAATCCAGTTCTGATTTCTTAGATCAGAAACAGGTATACAGAACCTTTAGGAACAGTTGTGTTTTCAGCTCAGTGCTAACACATCTTAGTTTAGTATGTTATCATACTAACATTTGCCAATTAATGCTAAACCAACTACAGCTAAGGGGAGGGTTATTAGCTCTGCAGGTATTTGGTCTTAAACCAAAGTATTGGCGCCAGATAAAAGGTTCAGTAAGTTATAAGAATTCATCCTGAGAGGAACATGAAGGTCTGGACTAAATTTCATTGTAATCAATCCAATGATTGTTGAAACATTTTACTCAGAATCACAAATGTCAACATCATGGTCACACTAGATGTAAAGTGTCAGTACGATTCATCCTCTAGGGAACATGACAGTCTGTTCAAAACATCATTTCAATTCATCTATAGTTGCACAGACATTTCAGTCTGGATCAATGTGGTGAACCAACCGACGGACTGAAATTGCCGTTCCTTGTGTGGCTAAAAGGAGTTTTGATCTTCTAGCTGTAGTTTAGTGTGATGTGTCACTTCCACAACAGGCCTGATGCCTGTTTGCTGCAGGTGGACTATTTTGTATCTTAATCTACGTCCTTGGGTTTAGTTTAGCATGGTTTGGCTGGGGTTGTCATGTCCTGAGCGAAGCGTTGAGTTGAGCTGAGTTGAGTTGAGTTGAGTTGAGTTGAGTTGAGTTGAGTTGAGTTGAGTTGAGTTGAGTTGAGTTGAGTTGAGCTGTGTGGGTGTGCCCTGAGCTGAGAACACCACTCTGCTAGCCAAGCACCCAAGGAGGATGTTCTCAAGTGGAGGAACCTAATCTTTCCCAGCAGGGATCCAAGCGGCTCTGTAAGTGTATGAATAGAGATAATATCTCTATAATGAGGCCTGTTTTGTACCATCAAAGTCTTCAAAAGGGTCTGAAACCCGACCTCCCTCCTAGCACTGACAATCCCTCGGTAATAGCTCCCTATTATTAATTGTTTTGCCTGCCTGCTAAGTCCATGTCTCTCTCTTTCTCTCTCTTGCTCTAGTAGTTGTGTTTTAGCTACTCACCCTTGACCTAGTGCCTTTAAGTGTACTGACATTCTGCCAATTTGCAATTCAGTGCTGGGAGGGTATTTGTTTTCCTTGTTTTGGATAAAACTGTTTCCAGATACATGACAATCTACTTTCTCTGGACTGTAGATGCTGAGGTGCAAAGAGTTGCAACACTCACACAAGGAAATTATCTCATACATATTATTCACAGGCAGGAAATTCTTATAATTTTAGTGACTATGCAATTTATCCTCTCAGTGCTTCCAAAACTGCCTGTGCTGTTGGTTCAGACCCAACACAGGTGTGCCTGATACCTTTGAGCTGTCTGCTGTGCTTGGCTGACAAACATCCGGACGTGGTTAAAGGAACTGACCAGACCACCACAGATCAGCCCCACTGAGGACATGGACCTTTGCATATCCTGCTTTGTGACCATTGTCTATTGTCAGTGGCAATATGATAAGTGGGTCGTCTATCTGATGCTGTAAAACGTTCTGAGAGATCCAGCCTCCCAGTTCTTCACAGGATAACAAGCAGAGATCCAACTGACTGATAGTGTTTGATGGAAAAAATGTGACTTGTCAGGAGTGATTAAACATCTGTGCCCTGCTAATCTGATCTATCAGACGCACATAACACGGATAGAGCAGGATGGTGGTGAGGATGGAAAAAAACACTTTAAAATCTTTGCTGACTCTGCATTTCTTCTCTCGCCTAATGAAAACGAGGAGTGCTGTTGCTGCCTTAGATACAGTAGCTTTGTCTGAATGCTGAGGTTGACCCAGCATCATTAAAGTCTGCAGTATACATGATTCTCTCAAATTATTCTATTAAGATGTACTTGTAAATAGTTGCATGACACTTCTTTTGACATTTTAACTGAGTCAGTAATTGAATCCATCTTAAAATGCATTCTATGGGGAAAACAAGTCAGAGCTTTGTGAGTCACAGCAGTCCAGTGAAGGATCATTCTAACCCATCTGTAATGGATGGTTATGGACATAAAGTGTGTGATGAGTAATATTTTATCATTAATGATTGTATGAGTGCTCTGGAAGCTTACAGTAGACTGTACAAAGTCTTAATGCGCTGCATGTCTCAGCTTGAGTTCAAAAGTGAGATTTTGAAAAATATATTTAATAAGGTTTCCAAATTCAGCTCCAAATATGATTTCTTTGTTGTCTCAGATGTCACATATGTGGAGGCTCATGAGGAAGTTCCTTGAGACGCAGTTTTTTCCCCTCGGGACAGGTCACTAATTCCATCTAAGTGCTGCAGACACACACACACACACACACACATGCCAAAGGCATTTACCAGCACAAGCATCACACAGAGAAGTATCTCCATCAAGTTTCCCTGGCCAGGTGAAGCAGTTTCAAAAACAGCCCTCTCTCCATCTGTTAAACAAATAGGGAGCCCCTACAAAGGTGTGCAAAAGAATCCACATGATCAAAGTGTATGAGAATGGCAGCCTTGTCCTGGCCTGGCCATTATCAGGCCCCATGAATGCCTGTCTTCTCCTCTTTTGTCGGTCGGGGCATTGACAGTCACTCACCCGGCAATGACTGTCACACCAGCGCAAAGAGCCAGCCGCCGACAGGGGCCAACCACATCAAACGAGGCTGTCAAGGGGCCCTGCTCGTGAACCGTGGCAACAAACACCTCCTGATCCTCACCTACAGCTCAGCAGCAGACACCCACCGCTGTGCTCTCAGCCACTGCCTCCACTGAGAAAAGATGTACTGCCTGGACCTCATTTCCCTCTCTGCCCCCCCCCCCCCCCCCCCCCCCCCCCCCCCCCCCCCCTTCTCTCTCTGTCTTCTCTCTCTCTCTTTCACTCTCTCTCTCTGTCTCTGTCAAGTAGTGCTTGTGTTAACCTCCAGCATGCCGAGACACAAAGGGCTGCTAAAGTGTTTAAGAATGCTTTATGGATGCATAACAAGGGGAGGCTGACACTGCTGGGGGTCAGAAAGTAACCAGGATGTGAATGAGATCAATTCAGTTTTACTGACAATTTGGAGCTGAGTCACACTTGATTTAAACTGTATGATGTTTGTACTTCAAAAGTCGAAGAGAAAAAGAAGACAATAATTTTTTTCCCCCAGGTTGTAGAAAGTGCTTAGGTCAAGTCAGCAGGAGAGCAGGTTGCATGTGTATACAACCAGCTTCAGATTACATTACAACCACGTACATCATAACCTCACATGCAGTGTTTTCATTCCCTCAAGTAATAAGAAATTTAAAAAGGCAAATAATTGCTACAAAAACTCTATATGCTGTTCAAGTCCTGAGACAACATACACATGGCTGCCAAGATTGTCATGGTGTTTTAGGTGAAAAGATGACAGAAACACTGTGTTTTTCACTTTTCATTTATATTATCATTCATTAAGTTTTCGAAGATTTTTATGCAAAATTATTACAACCTTTCCTGCTTAGTATGCATTTCCTTTCTAAACTTAACTATATAGACTGCCATTTACTTTAAATTTGCATGAGCCAACATCTGACCATGATGTGTAAAATGACACAAATTTTAACACTAATTTCAAAATGTGATACAAAATTTTCACCTTGGCCTCCTGTTTGACCTCTAGTCCTACTTGGTTGGCTGTGGTGAGACTGCCACCTGTAGGCCAAATACAATTCACTATGCATTTTAAACTACTGTTACATATGAATATTTTACTTCAGTAACCGAAAAGATACAAAGGAAAAGAGAAACGTTTGCTTATAAATATTGAGCAATAAATATGTGAAGTTCTGCCTACAAGATACTGAAACAAGGAAAAAAACATTAATAAGTCCAACATAATGTGAGTAACAACTAAAACGTTTTGTGTAATTACTGCTAGCTCTCTGAATAGCTCTAATTATGTCCTGAATCCAGTCAAAGCAACATTTGCAAGGTGTTAATGACAGACAAAAGCCCGAAAGCCTCACTCGATTTGTCTGCGATCTACTAACAATGCCTTGAAAACAGCGATTACCTCTCGTAGCGATTGGCTTGGTCTTTTTTAAGATGGCTGCCCAGTGTTAAGAAGTAACGCGGTTATTACATGTCAACATGTCATTTCTTAGAGCGTGTGCCTTCGCCAAATGTCTGCGTCGTCGCAGTTTATTTGAAAAGTGTGCTGTTCGTGTGTCTTTTGCGGACTGCTGTCGGATGTGTGTGTCGACAAGAAACGGCGCAGTCAGAAGAATATCAGGTGAGTCGAAGGATACTCTGTCTCAGACTGATATATCATAACCTGTGTGGCTGCAGTGTGATGGACAGGTTTGTCCCATTCGTCCAGGATTTGTGTTAAATGTTAATGTATCTCCGTGCTAATTCAACCCAGGGCTTTCTGCATAGTTCGTGTCGTGTTAGACGAGCAAACAGCAATGTTAGCTCATCTAAGAGTAAGAGTCTGTTATTGAGTCTAGCCTGAGGAGGTATGGTTGTTGGACATGTTTTTTTTTTTTTTCACACAGCGAGTAAAATACTCAGACGTGTCTTTTAAGATGTATTTGTTCCGTGTAATGACTTAAAACTAATAACTGTCTCTAATATTGCCGAGGACTTTATTAGCTGGTCAACTAAAAGTTCGGCGGGTTCCCAGCTCCTCCTCGTCCTTGAGCAAGACACTGAACCCTCAAATGCTCCTCCTGTGTCTGCGATTAACTCAATTAATGTGATGTAACAGGCATTTGTTTCTTGTTTTTTTTTTAACTGCAAGCATTAAGCAAGGCGTTTTACTACCATTGTTATTAGTTGTTGCACCATTACTATCAGCAGCATCACAGCCTTTTCAATGTACAGCATGTAGTAAGAGTCAAAAGCCAAGCCTAAGCTTTTGAATGCCATCATATTGCTTAGGGAATGGAGGCATGTTAGTGGTATACAGCTGTTTTTGTTTTTTTCAGAGACACCTCTCCAGCTACAAAGAAGAAATGTTTCATCTGTACTCCCAAAGACAGACTGTGCAAGGAAACGCGTGCTGGAACAGTCTCAGCTGTTAGACGGTATGTTGTTGTAGAGCGCAGCAGGTGGTCATGCTGCCACATTTCTAAATCCCAGTACAACATAATGCCAAATAGCATGTAATGAATTATTACAATGTCATACCAAATACTGGTATATCAGGAGTTCTGTGACAGGTCTTCTTTTTCTATATTTTTCCAGCCTGAACTACTTTTGTTTAGACTCGTGTCAGATATGCTGCCAGTCTTTGAGATATCAGAGTTCAGTAACCTGCAGTGCTGTCTGTATTTCAGTGTATTATGCAGAAAAAAGCTGGTCAGTAATTTTCTTTACTCACATTAGATGCCTTTTATTATTTCTCCCTCTCAGTGATTGAGGCCAGGATCCAGCAACTCCAAACTGACATTGTTCTAGATGTCCAACATGCTAAAGTGCAATTTGTTAAAGCCCCTTCTGCTGGAAGAGGGGTATCATCTGGAAGGGGTCCCAAAAACATGTCTCAGGAGAAAACTGACATTCCTAAATCAGGACAGACTGTTGTTAAAGGAGCCTTTAAATCACAGCCAAGTCGCTGGATGGAAAAATTAACTGAGGAGAAGAAAAACAAACTCAAGAAACAGCAGCATATCCAGCAGAAAATTCAGAAAAATATCAAGGAGAAACAAATGAGCAAATCTAAAGGTAGCAAAAGCAGCTCCCAGATGCTCCCAGGCGCAGCGAAGAAAACTATATCTACCAAAGCTAAAATGACTATACCTGTGATTAAGACGATTAGACGGTCCATGACATTATCTGAGGAAATGCGCGCTGCAGCTTCTTCAACAGCTACTTCCACTGCTGCTTCTGCTGCAGCAGCCGTGTCACACGAAGTCTCTAAACGGAAGTGGAAGGATTCTATAAATCAGCCTCTCAGTGAAACGGGACAAAAGCAGACTGTCAGCGATGCTCAGAACATGGCTACGGAGCTGGCTGATATAGAAAAATGGGAGAGGAGGCTCAATCAGCAGGTGAACCAGTGGACTTCTTCTCATAACCCAGAGCGCCTACAGGCGGACAGTGAAGTAACTGCTTGTGGGGACATCCTGCTGAGCATCTGCTCCTACCTGGAGGCGTGTGTGTTTGCAGGGGAGATTGACAGGGCACACTGTTTCCTGCTCAGTCAGCACAGAGTAATGAGTCGACGTAAACATCTGAAGACAAGTGTCTACAACATCATGATGAGGGTGTGGGCCAAGAGGGTGAGTTCAAAAGTGTTTGAAAACTGAGCCCTTTGTGGAATTGAATTTGATTTGTTATACATTTTGACTGATTTTTGAAAATAACTCTTACACAGCCCTTAAACTGCAGCACTTCTTCAGTGAGGTCACAAATGACAGTTTAACAGTGATCCAGAATGCACATTACCACAACCCTGAGACTGAAGCAGCTATTTTTATTATTTACATTTTCCTACTGTGGCCTGTCAGAATGTTTTATTTAAAGAAAGTTTATGGTCACGTTGGCAAATTACCTTTTAAGGATGTTTCAAAATATCTAGTGAAAGATGACAAGTAAATTGAAATCTCTAGATTACATTGTTACTATTCTTATTAATGGTCTAATGAACAAACACTGTTGGAGAGTGTGTAAGTAACATATTATAAATACCTAGCCAAGGTCATATGCAGATGGCAGGGTTCGGACAGTAATTTATTTGTTAACATTGGTGTTAAGTGTACTTGCTGGCAAAGTTTAATGGCCTTTTCTGTGTGGCTCTGTCTGTAGGGCACATTACATCAGATTGGTCGCATGTTTATTCTGCTAGAAGAAGCTGGTCTGAAGCCAAATCTGGGCTCCTACTGTGCTGCTCTGGAGTGTATGGGCCGCAATCCCAAATGCTCCCCAAAAGTCATCACTAGGTATGTGCACACATACACACTACCCATGAACAAGGATCACAAAGAGCTGTGTTTGTGATTACATTCATTTGACATGTAAACACATTTGTTCAGTATCATGTGATATTGAACAGGAGGGGTATAAAGACTTGTGAAGAGTTTAAATAAGATGGCAGGGTAGTGATGCACAGACTCACCAGCAGGGGTCATGCTATCCTCATGGTTTTCTTTTTTCTGCAACAACTTTCCCAATGTCCCTTTAGCTCTGACATGAACTATTTATTTACGGCTGTAGCTGTGGCTGTCTGTTAATGACTTTTTTATCCTGAAATAATGTTGTCAGGGTTGCTAATATTCAGCCTGTTTACTGCACAATGTTTACAGAAATCTTTTACTTTAAAAATCAAAACAATATATACCTCAGCATCTCAGTTTTGCAACCACAACAATGTCAGACAACAATGGGACCTAAGATGCAACAGGTACTATATATCGGCTCAACAGTGTGTGGGGATTGACTGTATCATCATTTTCAGATCTGCTTAATAAGTAAATCAAGGCTTCTCACATATGTATGCTCCTTCCAAATTATGTTGGCCACAGTTAGTTTTGCATAGGAATGATTAAAGTTCCACCAACTTATGCATTCTTCTTATGTATTGTGTATTATTAAGAGTGCTAGACAGTATCAGTGTTCAGTGTCTCTCCTGTCTCTGCTTAAGTTGACAGCTACCAGTATTACTGACAATTTCCTGTTCTTTGCCTTAATTGCTGATAATGTTTCCATGGCAATCCAGCATGACATGATTGTGTCTTTAAACATTTTTTTAGCTGTGGAAACTTCTTTAGTAATTATTGTTCCTTTTACAAGGCCAGTTAAAATTGTTTTGGTTGTGGCAGCTTGCTGACTCAGAGTTTATGAAGTTGTGTTAGACTAATTAAATTGTTACAAGACAGCAGAAAACCTCTGACTGTGCATTGTGGTGTATTTGATTTCTTTTTGCACAGACAACTTTTGGCAAGTTTTGGCAACTTTTTTCATCAAGGACATCCTTGACAACTAATAGCCCAGTTATGTCTCTGCAGTAACTAGGTCATCCTGACAAATCACTGTTAAGTATTATTAATCACGTTGTTATGTCACTGACTATGTGTCAGCTCCACATTTAGATTTATTACATGACATTCTGCACACGTAACCCCGCTGTGCACAGCTCACAGCCTCAGCACAAGACTACATGTGTCACAGTGTGTATGTCTGCTCGATGGCAGCCTATACAATCAGTTGGCCTGCTGCCCAGGCAGTGGCAGAACTCATATTGAATCCTTCTTTTCTCTCTGTTGGGCCTGACATTAGTCTGGACTTATTATATCAGGAAAAATTACAGGGCACAGTTTGTTTTCATACAGAAATACTGCCCTCTTTGAAGTAAGCTACATGGTCTGTTTCCCAGTTCAGGAGTTAATTCCTTCACGGGGGTGTCCTACTCCAAAAGCTTCTCTGATAGCAAATGAGAAATATGGTCTTTTTCTGTCTGACTTTGGAGTACATGCGTGGGGTTTCCCTAGTGGTCCTCAGTATCCCAGGATCTTCTGTAGATGGCCAGATGCATTCAGGTGATCCTTGTTAACACTATTCAAATCCATAAATGTGAGTAGAATACATTGTACAGTAAATACTAGGCAAGTGTTCAGGTGGTCATCAGTCATATAACTCCAGGGGCGGAGCCAATCCCAGCTCACATTGGGCGAGGGCGGGGTACACCCTGGATAGGCCACCAGTCTACCACAGGGCTAACATATAGACCAACAACCCTTCACACCTGTGGGCAATTTAGAGTCACCAAATCACCTAACCTGCATGCCTTTGGATGTTTGCATGTTTAAGAAAATGGTCACCAGATATATAATTTACTGATCAGTATTTTTAACTCTCAAATATCCATACCACCCTCAAAAATTCAGTATCCGTTAGGCTCTAATATTTACTATTAACTTGTTACATTGTCTGCCAGTTGTGAAAAATGTCACAACTTATAGGAAACTGGACTGTGTTTTTATCTCACTTGGACAATTTGCAAAAACTTTGTCTCAGTAGATCTTTTCAGAATGTATGACAGTTCATGACTTGACATGAGCTTCCTGAATTCACCATTACTTTTGGATTTTTTGACTTTTTACCTTCTCTTTTGGAAAGGGGGCACAGCTTCAGGCCACAACCATCATTGCTCTAGGTTTGACGTTAATAAGCTATGTCCTCTGATGAAGGCAGGCTGTGACTTTGGGCACAGCTAGTTTCTAATCACACCATGCAAAATACCCCACTATCATATATCATAACTTCCCCCCATGTCACCACTGGCTTGATTAGTTGTTTGACAGCTTCATCACCATCAGTCACATTAAGTGCTGTTACACAAAAGGCACACACACACACACACACACACACACAACACACACACACACACACACACACACACACACACACACACACACACACACACACACACACACACAGAATCACACACACACAGAATCACACACATAAGTTCCTCTGGACCTCAGTGACATCACCCTATGCGACATGGTCCAATAGCGGGACAGGTGGCAGGGCAGTAGGGTCGGTGGTAGGTTTCTGGTTGGTCCATCGATCTCTGTAAGCTGATGCTCATATGACATTGTTGTTCTGCAGTGGTGCACTCTTGCTTAGTCTCTGGCCAAGCAGCCTCTCTTTTCTCTTACCCACCTCACTGTCATCATTTTCTCTGTCACTCATTTGTTTGTTGTCTGCCAGTTCTTATCTTTACTGTGTTGTCTCAGTACCGTCGTACTTTCCTGATATCACTCTCGCCTCTGAAGTCTCCCCTGCAGCATCCTTGCCCTCAATGTACCAATCTGTTCCCCTCTCTTCTGTCTCTCTCTCTCTCTCTCTCTCTCTCACACACACACACACACACACACACATGCACACACTGACTCACGCACACATATCCCTTTAAGTTTCCCTTTGTAAGTGCTGTGTCCTCCAGAGCTCTTTGCTCTCTAGGGTGCAGCAGGGCAGTCACCAGGCTGATTATGCTCCATCGTTCAACCTCTCTGCCCTCTTTGTTCCTCTGGACCACACTGCTAGCACCCAGACTAATCCTCTCTTTGTTCAAGACTCTCTCATTTACTCAGACAAAAAATGCACATTGCATCACAAGAGACCCGAGCCATGAGTGAAAATACTCAAAAATTTGACTTCTTTGGTTTGCTTTAGAAATATTTCCAAACGTACACTACATAATTTTAAACAGTAGGCATATGGCTTGTGTCTTTTATTACAGTGGGTCTTTTGTTTTATTCATTCATTCATTTGCTGAGCCCTGCTCACTTGTGATTTGATTAAGTCGGTAAAGGTTGCTGAGCCAGGGTTTCCTCCAGATGGTAATTAGTGTTCTGTTATTTATAATTGTCTTGAGGAGAAGGTGTGCAGGGTGAAGCTCGCTCATCCTCTCTGGTCGATGATAAATGGGTTTTCCTCACTTCTGTCTCTTGGCTTAGCCTATGTAGTTCTGTTGTTATCCTCTAGAGAGCAGTGTAACCAAACGGGCTCTTTAAGCTCATCAGTTTGTTGGGCAGGGGCTTTAGACCACAAAGTGTGCATGACACTAACAAGCTTTCTGCCATGTAGACATACAATAGCTGTAATTTCACATATAACAAATACTGCATAGTGTACACTGTAGGTCATACAAATATCATGCAGTACTACGGTGACATTTAGTCATCCAATTAAGCCGTCATGCAATGAAGCAGTGTGTGTGAAATCTCTAGAATTATATAGTTTCCTACTTTGTTGCCAGACATTGCATTTGTATAATTTGTAGGACACAACATTTTTGTTTGGGGGAGCACGAACAAAAACCTTTATGTTAGACTTTGCAAAAAATACTAATAGGCCCAATTTATGGAATAGAAGAATACATCAGTGTACAGCTTGATAACATTACATACCAAAATACATGAAATAATTTAAACAAATAATTATCATTTTAGCTCCCAGATCCCACTAATTGCAGAAGAAGAAAGATCCACCAGGCTGAAAATATTTACTCACTGCCCTTCTTAGGTATCATATATGAAACTGAGTTATGGAATAATCATGTTATTACACCTCTCATTTGTATTCCTGGGACTGGTTGCATGTTGGCATTATCTGCATTCTGCAGTCTAGTCATGGAGACTGTGCTCTCCCTAAGAGATCTCTAGGAGATTCTGTTTAAATAAACATTTCACTGATGTCGTCAGCGCCCATCTGCCTCTGGATCAAACTTGTACTTTGAGTTTGACGGATAAGCCTATCAATTCAAATACTTAAATTGATATTCTGTAACTGTCGATCAGGGTGGGGGAGACATATGCAATGACCCCACACACTCGGGAGTTTTATTTTTTATTTTTGAAAGCTGAAGTAATCAGCGACTCAGACAGTTATATGATTATCTTAGTCCCATTCCCACATCATCAGGCAGGTCAGAAGGTTGTGAACTTTGAGCTTGTGATCAGATGACCCCAAAGTCTGTTGCACTGTAATAACTATAATCTCCCACATGAATGAAAATATACCTCTTGTGTCATCTGATGGGTTGGTATTTTTAACATTAAACCTGAACAAGCATATAGCGACCCTAATGGAAAGGAGGGGTATTGTAAGGACTTTCAAAAGAGAATCGGTCGTGTTATGTTTTCTTAATCTTGTGGACTAATACCCTAGCCTAAGTATTAGAACATTATATTTTAATAGTTATTAGTTATTCCAGTTGTTTTAGCCAGTCATTACACACTGTACACATGTGCCGGTGAGAAGGACCTCAAGCTGGCTGCTAAACCGTGTTTTTATGCTATTTTGTAGAAAAAATAATGTAAAAATGGAAGGAGTTAACTTCTTTGTGACAATGTTGATGTGTATTTCTACACGGTTGTTTATTTCAGGGAAACAGCTGCTTTTTTATTTTTCACTGCAACAAGCTGAGTTACAATAAGTTAGGAGCAAAGTGACCTTGAATGGCTTCATATGAAACAAGCCATCTTTGTCTGTTACCAGTACACAAATATTAAAACACTTGAAAGAATAACATAGGATTGGCCTTTTCTGCTTTGCCCTCTGCAAGTATTACATAGTATAATGCAGTAAGTGCCCAAGTGTTAAGACACAATATATGTCACAGTATTGCATTAAAACCGGATACACTGACTGCATGTCCCTGTTTATCCAGGTGCCTGAGCCAGATGGACGAGGATGGTCTGTCTGTGGATGATCTGTTCGCTCAGTGTGTGTTCGAACAAGATGAGAGAGACATGGTGCTGAAGGCCATACGTGTCATCCAGCCCGACTACCAGCCCTGCTTCAACCTGACCACAAGCCAGTGTTCTTCATCGCTTGTTAAGGACTTCTACACAAAGGTACCACAGGCTTAGTTTGACATGAACCATGATTGTTAAGATGGGCAAGACATAGAATACGAAACAATGACTTTATCTAAACCTTTACAAATGTTTGCTGAGGTTGTATACGGTAAATTGATATTTAAAGCACGCATACCAGTGGATCGGATAAATGCATGGATGGATGGATGACTTTAATAATCCCTGGACTGAAGTTAAATAGCAGCAAGATACATTAAAATACAAATGTTAACAGATACATGAACACAGTGGCTGAGATGAATAAGCAGAAACATTAATGAATGGATAAGTGGTGATATTGACTGATGATCCATTTATAAATAAGGTACAGTTAAAGGCATAAAGTGCTGAAGATTGATAATGTCCAGATACAGTCAATATTATAACGTGCAAAGAGCAAAGTAGATGCATTAGAAGCAGATGAACTGAAAAGTCTGATAGCACCTGGCACAAATGTGTCTCCTGTATCACTCCATTACACACCAAGGTGGAATAAGTCTGTCGCTAAAGGTGCTCTTAAGCTTCACTAACATGTCAAGTGACCAGCTGGGATCAAATGACAGACCAGCCTACTTCATAAGTTTATTCAGTCTGTTGGCGTCCTTTGCTGTGACACCTCCTTCTCAGTACAACACAGTTTAGATGATGGTTGATTGAAGGACCTGAGCCTCCTCAGGAAGTAGATCTGGCAGTTTTGGAGCATTTAAAAATGGATGAGCTTAAATGGGCTTTAGTATGTATCATTATTAGTGCTAGACTGAATAGAGAAAATTTAAAGTCATTATTGTGGACTATTGTCCCAGATTATGCCTTAACATCAGGATACTTGTTTGCTGATAGACTGGTCTCTGCTGGGTCCACAGAAAATAAGATGACCTACTGTTCCATTGACGTCACCAGAGCTGATATAATGGAGTTAACTGCCATTTAAGTGTCTTGGGCTGGTCTTTGTTCTTTAAATTATCTTAAACCAATGTCAGTGGAGACCATTACTTGCTTATGTTGGGACAGCAGAGACTGCATTTTTGGTGTAATCAGCCATATACACTCTTTCCTTAAAAGGGTGTGATGTATTATAAGGCGTTTAAGGCAATTACTCATTTCATAAAGAATGGATTTTTATTATATCAGCAGTGTTAAAAATCTTGATGGAAATTAGGAGTTTATTTAAACACAAAGTGGGACTTTATGTTAAAAAAGTGACACTGTATGACTATAAATACAGATAAGTTATTTTTAAGGCTGAGTCTTCTGTATGTTTTGCCAGTGGAATCACCAGAAAGCTGGGAAAGCTGTCAGAAAGCTCTAGCGTGACTATGAAAGATTTGATTGTCACCCTATTCACAGCCAGACAGGCACTGGCCTATTTAAAGTGAGCCAACTTTGCTTTCTAATGGGTCCTCCGCTTTCCTTGCCTCTCCTCCTCTCACCTCTCCTCACTTTTTCCCACCTCCTTTCGCCTCCTGATTCTCACATGATTCATTAACAGCTTTTCGTACAATTGCAGTATTTTTAGGTTCAGTCCTTGCACCAAAATTACTTTGATCTTCGTCTGAGTGACATATTTTTGGTCGTCTTTATCTTAGTGTTGGCCTGTGTGTGTGATGGTAGCAATCAGAAGGTCATGTATTTTTATATAAAGAAAATTTGTGAAACCATGCCACTTTCTGACATTTGAAACAGCTCAAATGTGACTGCTCCATTACTATTGCCTCTGACTGTATTTTCAAGGCTGACTAACTAGTCGGTTATCTGACTATGACTGTGACTTTTTGGTAGGTTGATTTAATGACTGAAAGACTGTCCAAATAACTGGTCCACCGGATAACAGAGTAGCTGGCTGGATGGTCTCTGGAGGATTTTCAATCAGTGTTAGGAGCAGAACCACAATCTAATTAGAATATTGTTTGTTGGTGAGAGAAGGAATTTTGATGAAGCTGTAGATCGTACGAAATGCAGTTTGATCTAGTTTCAGCTTGTCGTCAGAGATTGTGGGGTGTTCTCTATTTGTACATCAGGAAAATGTACTGTATGTGTGCACATTTCATTAGCATAGTCACTTTTTTTATAGGTTGAGAAATTTGAATTCATTCAGTTGCATGAAGTATTCAAATAAAATCACACAGCTTTACTCTTACAATATTGCAACACAGTTCTTTCTATGGAGCTTTTCACTTTTCTTTGTACCTCACAAGCTGCAAGTTTGTTCTTCTCAAAATTATCATGCCAGCACATTTTTCAGCAGCTATCTTTTGATTTCATCCCGGTCTGCTGATAACGAAGTGTTAGCCTTTTTGCCCATTTATTGTTCTAAAGTTCTAATATTGTACAAGAGCTGTCTGGTGAGCAATTTATGTGCCACGCTACCTTAAGCTTTGCTCTGGCTGCTGTCCATGCTCTGTCTCTCTGAGGCCTAATTTACAATCCACTGTATCTCGCCTGCTGTCTATGAGATAATAAATGTTCGTACAGCTGTACTGCATCTGCTCATGCGTACAACCCTTCTATGATGTGCACAGATAATATCCAGAGGTCTTATTGCATTGGCAAGGTCACCATTTCTTTAAACAAGACTTGACTTTTAAAGCACATTTTATTTCTATTAGCAAGACATTGTCTCTCAGGTTGCTTGCTTAGTAGGTAACTTGGCCAGAGCAAATCAGTATGTTCTGGCAGGATTTTAAGTGCAGCATAACAGAGGTGTGTTAGCATTGTGCTAAGATTGTTACAAGTTTATTCACTAAGCCAGAAATGTCCTGAAATACAAGTATGTGTGTATACTTGTATTTCAGACCATTTCTGACCAATATTGACTTTTATAGACCACAATGTTTGCTGGATTTATTTTCATTCATCCTTCTCTGTATGCAATATCTGTATGTGTGATAGGGTTTAATAATAGGATTGGTGATATGGACCAAAAATCATATCTCTGTATCTCTGTATTTTCTACATAGTGGGCCAAATGTCAAAGACGCATATGAGATGTCACAAGGGCTTAAAACAGACTGTGATCACAATAGAATATTAAGACACGGTTTCCTTCCCTGTTTGAAAATATGCAGCTGCAAAACATGTAAATGAAAAATTATACAGAATAAATACCCAATATAAAATAATAACAGACCTATCTCTGATAATTAAGAATTCAGTTGTTTTCAACTATAACAGACCATAAATTAAAGTAAACTAAACTAAATTACAGGTTTTCCTCTCATGCTTAACAAAACATTCAGCTAAGCAAAAACTAAGAGAGGGCTACCCTGTTTGAAAATTTACAGCTGGACAACATATCAACATGTACATGAAAAATTGTGTGGCCAGGCGCTGTGTCTCCCTCCATGTTGCAGGAGAAATTGTGTGCGAGTGAGGGCAGGGTTTGCACGGACAGTGTAAGAGAGGAGAGATGCAAACACTGGCATAGCTAACTTAACTTAACTTAACTTAATTGTATTTCATGTGTTTTAGAGGGCAGACCATCACTACCCCAAACTGGACTTCACTCGGGAGGAGCTCCGTGAGCGATTCAAACGTCAGCTCAGCGTGGAGCGGGCCTGCACTGTCACCATCGACTCTGTGGAGGGTGCCAAGCCTGTCACAGAAAACATGGCCAAAATGGTAAACAGACCCAACTGTTGCCTCTCTTTGTCTTCATGTCATCTTCAGTACAGACTTTAGATTTATGGGTCAGTGATGCTGAAACTACTAACATGTTGTGACATAGAGAAGATTTAGTTGTTGATAACAGATGTTTTAGGGTTTAATCTTAAAATCTAGATGCAGCCATTTTCTTCCTGAAATATACATGTACAGCATACAGTGTTTTTAAACATCTGTTTATTATTGTCAGATTCATTTTGAAACACTGTGTCTACAATAGTGTTGAAGCTTATGCAATGTTTTTTGTTTTCACATCTCCTAAAAACGCAGTTGCTTCCTGTTAAAAAGAAAACACAAACACATCAGTTATCTTCCTGTTTTTTGCTGTAAGTTTGTCCCTTTAAACTGCAAAAGAGGCTGCAGATTCCCTGCAAAGCCCAATGTGCTGGCACACAATGTAAGATACAGACTCTAGTGGGTGTATATCATCTTGGCAGTATTCTGCTTTGTTTGGAGTAATTACAGTAATATATGATCATTTACAAAGTGCTGATTTATTTACATTTAACATGCTTTTCATACTTTTAACATCTATGGTTATGCATTGTCTCATATGAGTAAAGTTTCTCTTTTTCTCTGACCTAAACTTTAAAATAATGTGAATTTAGGGTCTGACAGGTTAGAGGAAGAAACATCATATTCCTGTGGTGTGCCTTCTTTCCAACTCTGGCATTTACAGTCCAGCCTGGCTCGTCTGACTCTGCAGATGGGCTTCGTGGGAAGCGAGCAGACTGAGGGTCCCTGGTGGTCAGGAAGCATTTACAGACTGGCAGGGCAGAATAATAATGTATTGTAATGGAGGCCACCGGAGACAACGCAGAGTCACCTCACCATCCACATTCCAGACTGTGTCTCTGCTTCAGTCACACTGAGTAAAACTCTTCAGTTGAAGAGTGAACACTAACACATACACACAGTCATGCACAGAATGTACATATATCACAATACCTTCACAGGTACATGTATATACCTGAACAAACCTGCTTACCTCCCAACTGGGGATGCACATTCTCCTTTTCTCTTAAAATTGCCTAAAATACAAGTAATGATAATATCAGTTGTGGCCTTAACTGCAGGCCCAAAAAACGATTTTCTCCTTCATTCAAAACACTGAATATGTACCACAACATGAGAGCACAATCTAAGTCTAATTGAAAGTGAAAATTCACCGTGGCTACAAGATCTTAACGTCTCTTCCTTCATTTGCTCAGTGAAGGTGTGGATCAACTATCAAGACTTAATATATTAGATCAAATGATATAGCCATATATTAAGTCTTGATAGTTGATCCAAACCTTCACTGAGCAAATGAAGGAAGAGACGTTAAGATCTTGTAGCCACGGTGAATTTTCACTTTATATTAGATCAAATGATATAGCAGGAGTTTGCATGTTCTCCCCGTGCTTGTGTGGGTTCTCTCCGGGTACTCCGGCTTCCTCCCACAGTCCAAAGACATGCAAATGGGGACTAGGCTGATTGGTTACTCTAAATTGACCATAGGTATGAATGTGAGAGTGAATGGTTGTTTGTCTCTGTGTGCCCTGTGAAGGACTGGCGACCTGTCCAGGGTGTACCCCGCCTCTCGCCCGAAAGGATGCTGGGATAGGCTCCAGCCCCCCCCACGACCCTACTAGAGGATAAGCGGTAGAAAATGAATGAATGATTGAATGAATGATATAGCCTGTTCTTTTGTAATAATGAATAAAATAACAGCCATCACAGCTGAGGTATTCTTTTCAGGAACAGGGATGGATGTCATCCAATGCAGATGGAGTGCTAGCCTGAAAATGAGCTCGTAGTAAAGTGAAATTTTCTCGTCTTTTCTTGTCTTTAGCCACATCAGTTGGTGGATCATTTAAATCAGTGACACTTTCTGCAAAGCATTGCTAAAAAGACCCAAAGTAGAATTTATCATTTTGATATTAAAGGAGTAGTTGTCCAACTATTCCTTAACCTCAGTCCATGGGAATGAAAACGACAAATGGTTATTAACTGGTTAAATGTATCTATCTGAACTACAAACCCTTCTCCTAGGCCACACCTCTGAGTAAAGTAAAATAGGTTTTACATCCCGTTTCATTCTTAGATGAAGAAGTATGTGGTCCAGTTGTTTTAAGTTTGTTTTCTCCCTGTCATTTAGAGGTACCGGGGCTAAACAAACCTAACCATCGAATGGAATTCACGATCATGTTGCACAATAACTTGTGTCCAGTGAGAGGTGGCCCTATCGACTGCTTCACAATTTATAATGACTTTCCACTTGGACCGTGCAGCATGTGGTGAACAAGGATTTCTGCAGGATTGGTCATTTTATTTGACACATCCTTCAAGGGTTCCCTGCTGTCAGTCACAGTCATGAGATGGATGACTTACACATGTGTTGTCCTTTCAGAGGGAGCTGCTGGCTGAGCAGCGGGCTCAGTGGCAGAAGATCCTCCTTCAGGCCCTGAGGGAGAGCAAGACGATCCTGGCGAACACCAACACCAAGGACTACAGGCTTAACCTTTATCCCTACCTCTGTCTGCTGGAAGATAGGGAGTATGTTGACATCATGTTACAGGTAATACAACCCACCTAACCCAGCCTACCGCTCAATGAAATGCCAGAAAATCGGGGATTTAACAAAGACTTGTCTGTGTTTGAGTCAAAGGCATTTGATTGATGACAACTTTATTTTACTACAACGTGAAAAAAAGACGTGTAGTTATGTCATACGTTATCACTCCTTTGTTTTCTCGACATTGCTGTTGTATAATACGACCTGACCGGTCTGGGAAACCACAAAACACAAATCAAGTCGCTGACAGTGACAACACCTGGAAAAGCATAAGGTTTTATCTTTGGCAGCAAAGTGGAGTGAGCTTTTGATCAGATACCTTTGCTTCCTACATGAACACATTCACTGGGTTTGATGTGATTTCTGAAACAACCATTTTCACTTTGATTTCCCCTCTGACTGAAGGATAGCTTTCTTTTTTATTGAACTAAACCAGATCTGACGGAAGCTTCAAACAGCCTTTTTTGCTGTTTTCACCTGCTTGACCTTTTGAACTGTGTCCTGTTCTTGTCCAGAGTGTTGCTAACCTACCTCCCAGTGGAGAGTCGCTGAAGATTTTAGCCGGAGATCTGGGCAACAGGGTCTACACCAAATACTCTGTGGGACAGAAACACCAGAATCAGACGTTGGAAAAGTTGGGCAACATTTACAACACTTTCACAGAGCTGCTGGCCAAAGATACTAAGGTAGAGAAATTACATGTTACTTATTTAATGATGCTCCTGATGTGTGTCTTTATGTGCTCTTCTCATGTGCATTATTTGCGATTAGCAATTTCTCACTCAGATAACTTGATGTTGCAATAAGGGACAAAAAAAATAACATAATATGCAGCATTGTAACTATAAAAGCTAAACGTGTAGCCTGCATAGATTTTGGAGAAATCATGGCAGGCCCTGAACATCGGCAGAAAAATATAGAAATAAATGAATTAACTTGAGTTGTAAGACAAATGATTAACAACTGACAGCTGATGAAGTCTGGTGGATCTTTGCATTGATGTTGCTCACCAGCTCATTGACATGCTGCTCATTATTTTTTAAGTGAAACAAAGGACTGTCTTTCCTCAGTGGAATTTTATAGCCAGAATCACTGACTCAGTGTTCCACTAGTGTTTTGATGGTTCTGGTACACGGGGGAAAATGCTAATGTCATCAAGACGATAATGAGCAAGAGCTCATTATACTCCAGCAGCTAGTTAGAATAGATGTTAGTTGAGGTGTTTGTTTTATGCAAGTTATTTTACAAGCCGCCTTTGTAGTTGAATTAATGCCTGTTATGGTGTTTTTAATTGTTGTTGTGACACCAAACATTAGTCTGAGTTCTCACTTTACTCATTTACGTTTTCATGCATCCATTTGAAAGCTAAACACTAGAAATGTTTGACTAAACTGTCTCTCACCTCTGGTTAGACTATTACCACATACCTAGTGTCTAATGAATTGCTTTTGTTGCTTAATGCTGTTGCACTGTGTGTGCAAGATGCTGTGTTGTTTACTTCTGTAGTTTCTACTCATCCAGCTTTTGCTTTGAACTGGTTCATGCTATTGAGATTGTATTACAATGCTTTCTCCTTGACCAAAAAATGTTTATGATACCACCTACCTACCTGCCTGCCTTCTTGAAGGTTCTCTCCCTTTGGTGTCCTGTACAGCTGCAATGATTAGTTGATTATTTGAAAAATATTCTGCATCTACTTTGATAATCAATTGATAATTTGCCATTTTTGAAGCAAAAATGTCAAAACTTGCTGTTTTCAGCCTCTCTAATATGAAGATTTTCTGTTTTTCTCTTGTTACATTTTTGTGAGCTGAATATATTTGGGTTATATAATATATATATATATATATTGGGTATATTTGGATTTGAAGCTGGCACCCTTGACTCAGTGAAACACTATTTTCTGTCATTTTTTTGACGACATAATTAATTGATCAATTGAGAAAATAATAGGAAGATTAATCTGCTTCATTTTTCTGAAGACATGAAAGCAATTTTTTTTTATTTTCAGTGACTGTTTGACAAAATGTTTAGATATTTACATACCCTTTCCAACCCATTTAAAGTCCTCTATTATATTTTTTTAAGACTTGCAATTTCTTTGCTTTTTGCAAGATATTACTGTAATCATACTACATGTTATTTTTCATTTGAGGAAAATATTCAAATCACTAAATGAATATAACCCATGTCTGTTCCTCTCCCTCTAGGAGTATGACGTCCTTCCCAGGGAGCAGTGGTGTAATCTGGAGATAGAGCAGAGTTCAGGACCAATGCTACATGGGGGAAAGACAAGCTGGCCATACATAATAACTCTGGAGCTGGGCACTTACTTGGTCGATATGATGGTCAAGAACCTCAAAATTAATAGCGACATCCTGAACCCGGCCTACGACAGGAAGCTCATCCCCATCCTCTACCACATGTACACCTTCCGTAGCACCCGACAGGTACAGTGGATGTGCAAATCTGTCCAAGTGCAACTTGGTTTGTTCTGCAGGGATATCAAAGGAGCACATGGTCAGCAACCCCAGAGTTGGTAGCAGTTCTATTAAAGCAGCCTTGCCAAAAATGCAAGGCAGATTCTTCTGACACGGAGGGATGAACACAAGTCCTTTGGGTTCTTAGGGTCCCTTGGCCTCTCTGATAAAACCATTCAGATCCTGATCTTAGAGAATTTAAATACCTTTGATAACCTGGTAACAGGATTCCTGAGCATTAACCCAGACCAAAAAAGATCCTTTCAACTGAGATTTATTTGGAAAAAATGGTGAAGGATTAGACTTTGGAGGATCTCCTGTGAACTAATATTGAGTATATAAGTATTTGAAAGGATTCAAAGTAAAAAAATAAGAAAACTGTTGATAACAAGGAGCATCCATCAGTGTTGTATTCATTATGACTGAAAATTACACACAATTAGTCTTGAGACTAAAAAAAGAATGATCAAGTTCAAGAAGTTGTAAAGTCGAAATTTGCATTAATGAGAAAAGAAGCATAGTGGATTAGAAACAAAGAAAAAATACATGAAAACCCTTGACCTTCACTTTGGACAGGAAGAGTGTCATTCGAAAGCCTGTTACCTTGACCACTTGAGCAACCTCCTATCCAGTGTGATGCTCCAAAGAGTGTGAATTATAAGACCCTTTCTCCTCGTGTGAATTGGCAGGGGGAACAGTTGAGTAAGATGAATAGGTTCCAGAATAATCCCTTTTTTAGTGTCCCCTTAATTGGCTCGCTGATTTAGTGCCATGGGACCCCGCAGGAGGGTGAGGCGACTGTGTCGGGAAGAGGGATGTACTGTAGCAGAATTTTATTCTTCTGTTTTCATCTCTCTCTCTTTGCCCCCTCTTCTTCCTGTCTCTCTTTGGAGGTTAGCCCATCAGGGGAGCATTCTAATGATTTTACAACACAGCACGACCGTCTGACTCATGCAAGCAATACTGAGGTGTTTTATTTTTCTGTCAGGTTACTGTATTTTTTCCTTATGATGGTCTTTATGTCCAGCAATACATGCTTTACATGTGTTGCGTTAATGGTAATAATAATAATTCTTTGACGTCAAAGCAACATGTTGATATCCATCTGCTATCCTGCTACGAACCAGGATTTTACATAATTCATGGATTCATGGAGCTACAGCTGCCTACCTGAGTCTTTTGTGGATGGCAGTGGTGCTGGTATACAGGAATGATATCACTTTTCAGTGCAGAGGTTGTTCATTGTTCTTCTTGTCAATTAGAATTTAAACTGCTAGGAAACAGATGTCCAAATATTTAGCGTATCTACTTGTATATATTTATCAGAATTAACACTTCATCAAATTAGCTAAGCTCTGTCATGATTAACCATAAACTGGTTTTAAAATAAACTTATAAGAGCGACTGTTTCTTTTTTTCTTGTGTCTGCTCAGTTGAGGTTTCTGATTGTATTTCTCCTGATGTTTTACCCACCAGGTCGGCTTCATTAAGCCCCACCCCATCCTCACTCAGATGCAGCAGGAAGCCATGGAGACCAAGCTGACCTTTGACTCCTACGTGATGCCGATGGTGTGCCCTCCTGTGCCCTGGACTTCTGTCAAGTTTGGAGCCTATCTGCTGACACCAACCAAGCTGATGCGCTCAGTGGATGGGGCCACCCAACATGAGGTGTTGCTGGAGAAATCACAGAACCTCCATGCAGTCCTGGACTCTCTCAACCAGCTGGGCAACTGTGCCTGGAGGATCAACAAACCCCTGTTGGATATTATTATTTCCGTTTTCAATGATCGGGGTAGTGAAAAGCTAGACATCCCTCCCCCCCTGTCAGAGGCCCCCAAAATACCCCACTTCAACCCCCAAGATCCCACTTACACCGCTTCTGAGAAGGCCCACATAAAAAGAGAGGTGATTAATGCCAAAAAGAAATGCAGTGAGATGCACAGCCTACGTATGGATGCTCTCTATAAACTCTCCATCGCCAACCACATGCGGGATGATATTTTCTGGTTCCCTCACAACATGGACTTCAGGGGACGTACCTATCCCTGCCCCCCATACTTAAATCACCTCGGAAGCGATGTGACTCGGGCCATCCTCGTGTTTGCAGAAGGGAAGCCCCTCGGTCCCAAGGGCCTGGACTGGCTAAAGATCCACTTAGTCAATCTGACAGGGTTAAAGAAGAGTAGCTCACTACAGGGACGGCTGGAGTATGCCAACACTCTCATGGAGGACATACTGGACTCTGCCGACAACCCTCTAAATGTCAGTCGATCTTTCGTAATCTTTGCTGGTCATTGATAGCATGCAATTCATAGTTCCACATAGCAGTTCTTGTCAGAACTTCTTAGCTGTTTGTAAAAATCTCTCATAGTAAAGCTCACTGATGCACACACACACTTATCTCTGAAAGATATACAAAGATGTGCCATGTGCTTGTGATTTTCCTTCTCAGGGTAAGAATTGGTGGATGAATGCAGATGAGCCTTGGCAGGCTCTAGCCTGCTGCATGGAGATTGCCAATGCTGTGAGATCTCCCAATCCAACACAGTTCATCTCTCATTTTCCTGTTCATCAGGTACCATTTAACACATGAAAGAATTATTTATGTGTTTAGAGAGATTCGTAGCAATTTGAATCACAAAGTCCATCTCTGACCAATGTGTTCTTTAATAAGACATGAAGATAAGAATTTGAAGATAAACTAATTATTCTTTATTCAGGTGAAACAGAAATGAAAAATGTAAAATGATTAGAACAGATTATTCTTAGGAATTTACTCATCTGAGAATACCTTAGGCCAATTGTAGTTCTAGTTTATAGGCTCCTAAAAATATGGTGTGTCATTTAGTCATGTTTTATAGTGCTGGTTTCGAGGGCACATCAAAGTTAACAAGCCGAGACCTCCCAAGCCATGTGGGGCTATTTTATGTCATATGTCATTAACCTGTAGTGCTAATCTTACAGATCAGACCACAGCTTGAGCTATCCTGTGCTGAGATCTGGCCGTCTCTTCCACAAACTAAAGCAACAAACTAACCCTCTAGAATAGGCTTCCTTTTAGTTGACTATTTGCTATACTATGTAGCCCAGGAATTCAGGGATTTACTCATGTAAACATAATGTGATGCTTTTATAATTTTTTAGACTAATGCAACATGGTCTACACCTCGGGGCCTTGTTAATAGTCTTGCTATAATGTAGCTTTTATGTGGCACTTAAGAAAATACCTCCTGTTACTTTTAGCAATGCAGATTACATATAGTGATTTTTATACTAATTATACCAAACAAATTATTGAAAATTATCATGGCAAATTCTATTACAGCGCACCAGTTTAAAAAAAAATTAAAAAAAAGAAGCAAATAATGCAAGTGGCAATAATTTCCCTGACTCTGGGCTTCTGGGCTATAGCACAATGTGAAAGCACAGAACAGTTGTTAGATTTAAACAGACATTAGAGTAATTAATTAGGCGCAGAGAATTTAGCACCTCCTCCTCACGAGCCGTTTGAACTTCGACCTGCTCAAGGACTGTAGATGAAAATTAGCCTTTGGCTTAATCCGACACATTTACATCATATTGATGTTAATGAATGTGCACTCCCCCTTTTAGATAAACGGATAAAGGAAAGAATCGAAATAGCCAAAAGTTGTCATTTTGTGTCAAGCTCTTCATTGCAGTTACAGAATTTAATTGTCACTTACGCTCACTGAATGCCTGAAAAACACCATGCAGATGCAACCATCCTCGTGTATATTAGACTTTCATCCTGTCTTGCAATTTGATAATGGCTATGTCACTGGTACCCACATACAGCTAATCTCATTTAAACTGCTCAGTGTGGTCAGCAGCAAAAAGCAGTATATATCAGTTGGGACAATGTGCAACCCTACAGAAAAAACAGTGACATAATGAAATTGACCACTTATTTTTAATTAATTGTGAATGACCAAAAAAAAGAAAAAAAAGATGATTTGATTGACCAATTCATCAGCTAATTGCGTACTCACTCATTGCTTCTTTCCCTCGTCTGATGCCAAAACCAATCTAGATGTTGCTTTGAATGATGCTCACAGATGGTTTGATTGTCTAGCAATGAGTGCAAAAGTCACTCTGTTGCTTTGGGCTGTGGGACATGGTGATATGTTTTTATGAACTGCGCTAAACAGCTTCAACCAGATCTTTTTTCTCATCTATTGAGCCAATGCTCATGTGTTTCATCTTACCGTTTCTCCTTTGTTTCTGTTTTCTCTTTCTTCTATTCTTTGTTATTCCTTCACTTTTACTCTCTTCTTCTCTCATCTGTTCTTTGTTTTGTTCACCTTTAACCCTTCTCCCTGTGCTGCCCTCCCATTCTGTGCTGATCTCTGTAATTCTTTTTCTGTCTCTGTTTTCTACTCCTCCACATCACTGCTTTAATCTTCCCTCTCCTTCTCTCCACCTCTCGTACAGGACGGCTCCTGTAATGGTCTCCAGCACTACGCCGCTCTAGGCAGAGATGTTATTGGTGCCACATCAGTCAACCTCATGCCTTGTGATGTGCCCCAGGACGTGTACAGCGGAGTAGCACAGCAGGTCAGCAGCAGTGAGCTGTTTTTAGTTTTCATTGTTTTGTTCCTCTTCTTTGAAATGCATTTACTTGAAAGGTGCACAAGATAACTGAATTGTGGTTGAATTCAGTTGTAAGGCACGTTGCAGTTGCTCAGCTATTAACATTAAGATGACTCACCATCCCGTAGTGAGTTACAGACTGGGAATATATTCTAGGTTTCTCACTTTAGGCCTTGCTTTGAAAAGTGCTTAGTTTTTCATGCCTTGCATCAGCGTGCAGTGAGAGCCGAGAGCAGCCGAAGGCTCAAAGGGCAAGTGTGCATACAATGCTATCAGCAGAAACAGCTAGCTGTGAACATGTTTCTTTTTAGGGGGAAACAATTTGAAGTTAATTGTGAGGTGACGTTGTGTGGAGTTGTCAGTGCACTGGGGCGGTGACTGAAATTGGAGTGCAGTTTGCTGCAGGACACTTATCTGTCTTGTATTTTTACCTCTGGGTATTGCAGTTATTGTTAGATGATACTGTATCAGGTTTGTGAAATAGCAAGCTACCTGGGAAAATAAATCTTGTTTACTCGCAAAGATAAGCTGTACAACAAGCAACAGTGGCAACAGTCATTTTATTGGAGATCGTGTAAGGACTAGGAGCTGAAACGATTAGTTGATCAATCTATTCCCTGATCAGCAGCAAATAATGAGCAGCTGCCTCACACAAAACTAGACATTTGTTGGGATCAATTTAGCTTTTGGGAAACTGTGACTGGGAGTCAGTGTTTTTTACATTTTAATAGACAAACAATGAATTGGTTGATCAAGAAAAGAATGGGCAGATTAATCGACAATGAAAATAAATATTAGTTACAGCCCTAGTGAAAATACTCCACCAAAATTTCCACCAAAAGACACATTTTGAACAAAAGCTGTTCATCATTTGCAATTATGTTTCATACAAATTGTAAACGTGTGTGTAAGTACCTGCAACACGGCCATCTGTTTGTTCCAGGTGGAGGAGTTCCGAGCACGGGATGCAGAGAATGGCCTAAAGATTGCAAAGGTCCTGGAGGGCTTCATCAGCAGGAAGGTGGTCAAACAGACGGTGATGACTGTGGTGTACGGGGTCACACGCTATGGAGGACGCCTCCAGATAGAGAAAAGACTGAAGGAGATTGATGAGTTCCCCAAGGTACAGGGGTAGTGGAGGGTGGTGGTGGAGGCTGAGGGGATTCCCCTCACACAGTGTACTGTTTTATTTTTAGCATTGTGTCAGCGTGGCATGACAAACTGGCCTCTTAGCACAGGATCTCCTCTATATGGGACTCTCGTTACACTTTCCTCTCATGCTATACATAGAGTGTATTTCCACACACATTGAGCCCAGATGGACTTGGAATGAAGTACAAGGTCTTCTCTACTGGGATCTGTCCTCCTCTCCATTGTCCTCTGCATCTGTATGAAGGCATTTTGATGATGTACTCAAAGGGATTTTAGTAAGTTTGACCTTGACATGAAGAGTCCCCGCTGCATGGACCAAGAACAGAAGCTTTTAAATCTTGTTTTAGTCAGGTTTATTTACATATTATCTTATCGCAGTGAAATAAAATATGGCATGGTTGAATCAGGGAGGCCATGAGTGTAATATAACAATAGGTATGATATTTGATATCCACCGCACAGCCACTCTTTAAACAGGGAATTGGGGGAAAATGTAATTGTGACTGATTACAGGGGGTGGATGGGCAGGGTGAGGCAGCTCCCACTGAGGGGGAGGTCATATCTCTCTCATATATATACATTATACATTCAGTCCATTTAATAAAAAAGTAAAAAATTTATTGATTATTACTTGTATTAAATTGTGTTCATTTAGAAATGCAGTGGAGCAAAAAAGTGAAGTGCGTTTAAGGATATGAATACACCAGAATAATTATGTGTTGTTTTTCCAGGAGCATGTATGGGATGCATCCCATTACCTGGTGCGACTGGTGTTCAGTGGCTTAAAGGAGATGTTTACAGGGACCAGAGAGATCCAGGTGAGTTCATTTTACAACTGTATAAAGTCAGATACATGCATGCAATTATGTCACCCAACACATCATCACCAATATACACTCAAACTTGTGTGTTGCTAATTGCATTACAAGTCTGACATTCAGTAAATTTATTACGTTAAAGTTCTCTTGTTTTCTCTAGAATATACTCACACATGCAGTAAATAGTATTTCCATTCCGGTATTAAGCAAACATACAGTCGCCTATCACGAAACACAATGCACAGTTACATAGGTCTTCAAACTTTTTCCCCATGTCCACGATGATACAGTATATCTTAACATCCATTTTGGTAATGGTTTAATTTAGTTGTCTGTGATTTCTGTGTCATTTTTCCTAATAACCTCTTATGATGTTTCTCACAGAAAGGTGAAAAAAATTACATTAATTAATTAAAAACTCCTGGCAAACGTAAATGAAGAAACAAAGTTTCCAATAATATATCCATATTTACTTGAGTTTACATTGATCTGATTATCCAAAGAAATTTGCCTTGAAATCAAACTCAAAGCAACCAACTACACTTTAACTAAAATTACTGAAATACCAGAACTTTATACTTTAGTTTAATTAATACCTCATTTCATTTTTCTTTTGAGGAAACCTGGGAAATTATTATTATGTAATTACAGACCCCTAGACTAAAGTGTTACTCCCATTTCTGACTACTGACCTACTACTGCATATAGGATGTTATTTTATTGTTATTAATGACTACTTTACCTCACTCTTATCCTATCAATTGCACCCATTCCTCCCATAGACTCCATTTATAGATGTAGAACATGCACCTGGTCGGAGACTCGACATTACCTCCACGGGCAGAGAGGAGTCTGACGAATTAATAGAAACACCGCCCACTGCTGGCATGTGTGTCCTTTGGGGAATGTGTGGGGACGACCCAGTCTGAGATGAATAATCCCCTTCCCATCATACCTCAGTGGCGACCTAATGTTTCTGTGCGAGTGTGTGTTTGTGTGTATTCACCTGCTTCTTTTAAATAGGTCACATCCTCTTGCATTTCACAGGGGTGAGTTGAGGTATGAATGAGAGAGAGGTAGCTGATCATCCCTGACCTCCTCTCCTATATTCTCTGCACATTTCCCATTTAATCTGTCAACACTGCTATTAATTCCCTTTAAATCTCTGTCCACTCGTTACTCTTCCTCTCTGTCTGCCTCTTATCAATCTATTGATTGATCAGTCAATCTCTCTGGCAATCTCTCTGGTTAATCTCTCACTCCTGTTTCTTTGCTTTCATGCTATCTTCTTTTCATTGTGCCGGGGATATACAGAGGCAGGTGATGATGAATGGAGCAGCTTTGGGCCTGACTGCCACCACGAGTTGCTAGGATTTATTTATCTTTCCTACAGCTCAGTGTGTGTGTGTGTGTGTGTGTGTGTGAGGAGGCACTTGTGGGACATTAATATGGCTTCCATTCTTGGAGAGAAACTGTGCCAAACAGCACTGTTGCTCTTGCAATTTTTGGAATAAGCAACAACTCCCTAGTTTGCAACAATTGTTTGCTAGTTCCTTGAAGAAGAGCATCAGACTCAAATGTATCTATTGATACTGTGGAGGGGATTGTTTTGTTACAATTGCTCCATATCCATAGCCTGATTTATTAAGTCCTTGAGCCAACAGAAACTAAAGACTTCATCAGCCAGCCGTCTGATTTGAACTCACTGAGTGGAACTTGATTGCTCTGATGTCCACATAAACACACTCATTCATACTTATAAACACAACAAATAAGCAGGTATTCACACTCGTGGTGGTGAAATGCTTTGGATATTTTTCTGAGTATGCTCCTCGATCCAGTGCGTGCCCTCACTTTACCTCCGCTGACATCCATCTGTTGCAGGATTGGCTGACAGAGAGCGCCAGGCTCATCTCCAAGTCTGGCCACACTGTGGAGTGGGTGACACCCCTGGGTTTACCCATCATTCAGCCCTACCATCGCACACGCCACCAAGTGGTAAGTTTGGTCCTAAGGCATGTGTGGGGTTCTGTACCAGTCTTTCTAAAGTGACACTGTCTGTGTGTGTAGGATGAATCAGATGGTTTCTTTTCTTGAAGCTGGAGTATTGGTGCTATTTCTGTATTTTAACTAGTACAGTTGATGTTAGAATTAATTAGCGTTATTACACCGACTCAACTCCACTCTGCGCTACTCCACTCTTCTTGCTTTTGGTACCAGGTACTTCTTTTTCCACTGCAGATAGTACCCCCTAAATATGGCATTGTTATAGTATAGCGATGATGCACTAAGTGAACATGAGGTCATCTCCAACACAACACACACATGAACAATGGGAAATATAGAAAAGATACCAATCAGAGAAACCTCTGCACCTCTTCATGCTTTCACAAGTTGCCACTAAAAGTATTGTACAGTAACTAACAGACATGTAAGAGGCTACAGTGAGCGGTGTGCAGTCACTTGGCTGCTTCAGAATGATAGGTTTCCTCAGAATGTCCCATCTTGCACAATGTTGATGCAGTAGTGATGATTTTCTCTGACCAATCGGTAACCTGCAGTGTTTTCATGTCACCTCGTACCAAAAAAGTACAAGGTGCCAGGTACCATCTAAAACTTTTGTCCAATGGGAAACAAAAAGGGTTGAGTTGAGCTGGTACCATGCAGTGGAAAAAGGCCAAATGTCAGTACTGGCAGAACCTACATGTGATCCTGATGCACCACCCCCTTTCTTTGTACGGTCAACATAGTTTCCCACACTGTATGATGGACCTGTCCACATTTATCTAGCTGACCTTTCTGATGTCCTCCTCTTGCATCTTCACCTGTTTGTTCTCATCTTCTTCTCTTTGTGTCAACATTTACAACATTCTCAATACTCCCACTACTGACCTTTTCATAGCAGTGTGTCGACTTCTTGACTCACATGAATACAATACAATATAAACAATACTCATTAATCTTTCTCTTGACATACTGACCAATAATAGAAATCCCTGTGTGTATTAGCCCAGTGCTGTTATATAAAGTGTTGGATTGGACCCATCATTTCCATGAGGTTGTGCAGTGATTTCACTTTCACTATAATCATCATTTCACTGTGTAATTTCCACTCATTATATTTCATTGGACTTTGATGGAATTTCTGATTAAGCTGATAATAAATCAGGTTGGCTGGTTAGCTGTGGGAATGCAGCAGGCTAGTGCACACATACCGTATGAGCTGAATGAGTATTTACACGCAATTACAGGAGTACTAAGAACAGCTGCTTTCCTAATAGTTGTCAGCTTATAACAAGCTATAAATCTTGTTCAATTTCAGTGTTTTTATCCAGTGAGAACAAGGTGTTGTCCTCACACAGCCAGCCCACATAGCTCAATAAGCTTTTGCTTATAGGGGGCACTGCCAACATGCTGAGACAAAGTTATTCTGATCAGCTATTTTTCAGCTGATAAACGTGACTGGATGCAGTTGCCACTCATTAGGCTGTCCAAGTCTTCAAAAACAGTTCAGGATCTCTAACTTGGAAAAATTATGACTTTTATAGCTGTAGCACCGTGATAGATCCAGATCCAGACTAATATCTAAAAGTAAAAAGTGAGCATGTGAGATATAATGTAGTCTTGGTTTGCATTTAGAGTGTCCTTTGTTTTTGCCACTAACTATTTTTAGCCAAATTATTCACTTCTTATTTTCTCTTCTATGCTCTCCCCTCATTTTTCCTACCTCAGTCTTATTTCTTTCTTCTTCTTTCTGCTGCACAGAAAATCCAGCCCGTTAAAATAATTACTGTGTCAGTCTTCTCACACACAGGACACCCAAATTATCATGAAGCCTTAAGTACTGGATGCTTTGTGGGTAGAATGTCCCAGTGGGGCTTTCCAAGTCTAGATAGGTTTGATGTAGGAGTGCAGCACTGATGGTGAATTGTGATTGCTGTGAGTGGCCCAACTTAAATGGAGCTGAACAACATCGCTAGATTTGTTCGTCACTATGGAGATCCTGACAGTAGCACGTCTTAGAGATAACATGTCTGTGTGCCACACGTCTGCAGATAACATGCCTTTGTGATGATGTGTGTGTGTGTGTGTGTGTGTGTGTGTGTGTGTGTGTGTGTGTGTGTGTGTATACATGGAAAGAAAAAGCCTGTAAATGTATGTGTGTATGTTTGTGTGTTATTATATAAAACCCATTCCGGCCTCCAATATCCTTAAGCTCATTAACTAAGTTAAAGGAGGAGACAGACATATAGCATATGCCAAGCACAGGCAGACAGCTAGCTCATAGGCTGGCCCAGCATGCCGCCTGCTCTTTTAGTATGACATCAAGCAGAAGGTTAGCTTAGAGGGGGTGTGACACCTCCTAAGCAGGTGCAAGAGAGCGAGGGTGACAGATGGTGGGTCCCCTGTGAGTGTATCTCTCTCTCTAGATGTAGTAGGTTACGTTCCTATGATTTGATCTGCTTCTTTTAATGTCCTGCAGAGACAAGGTAGATGATTAGCCTGTGCATTTTTCCAGGCCCAAAGCTGAATAAATGAATCAATGAATGAAGAGATGACTTCGTGAGTGAATGAGGTTTTAGCTTACATTTCACAGATAACTCTCTTCATCCCCTACAATAATTCTCTAATCCAGTTGCATCACTAACCAACAAAAATGAAACTAACTTGCAGAAAGGTCACCTTTTCCCTGCGTAGCTGGATTAAATTCAATCTCCCAGTCTCCTCTCTGCCTCTTAAATCCAAGGCCACAGTGTTTGTGAGGGTCGTTAGTAATTAGACTCTAGATAGAGTGGGAAGATGAAGCGTGATGCGCAGTAAGAAAACCAAGAAGGGGAGAGAAAGTAGCTACAGTAGCATTGCATAATGAGACAGGAGTGTTTTTGCATGAGTGGATCTTTGGGTTTTTGTTTTCTGGTTCTTTCCAATGTGCATTCACAGATTAGTACACATGCTGACCTGTGACATAGAGTATTTTCCACAGCTGATTGGAGGTGAGGACATTAAGAGTAAGATTGAGAATCTGAATGGAGCATGAACATACTTGAGGGAGGATGCCTAACAGGATTTGGAGATACTAATCGGATCAGAGGTCACTCTGTCTCAGATTCCCTGTTAATTTTCATTCATAACCCTCCCAGGCAAGGTTACAGTGAAATCTCACTCTCAGCGGATGGTGACACTAGGGAGTCTTCAGCTGGATTGGCTGGATTTCACTGGATTTGTGGGTTTATAGTGTTACTAAAAGCTTGTGATCTTTGGTGTTGGCGGTAATTTCCCTGGACATTGATGCACTGGGCATAATGTCTTATTAGTTAAGTACAAAACAGTACATACAGTAATTGTTTGTGGCCTGTAGCAGTACAAAAATAGGGCACTTACCAACATTAATGAATAGTTAAATCTAATGTGTTACAAGCCCCAAGAGTTAATACCTTTTAAATATTAGTTTATTGAAAACCCTATTAATCATGGAAGGATTATGAAAAAACTGGCTCCTGGGTACAAACACCCCTCCAAAATCGGAACAAGACATCCAGACTGAATGACACAACACGTGTTCACTTTGTGTTTCTTTGCAGTTATTTTGCATCTCTTTATGATCTTTGAGCATTTCTTAATAGTTTTTTTTTTTTATAATAGTCTCTTTCGGGTCATTTTGCCACCATGCACCCCTGGGCCTGTGCCCCACAAGGCCAGATCAGTAATCCATTCATGTTACTAATGACAAACCCATGTCAGAATTTGAAAGACTTTTTATTTCCAGTGTCATGTTGCTGACTTTCTTTACAAATGACATTGTCCGTCAGTCCGTCCGTCCGTCCGTCTGTCCATCTGTCTTTTTTTCCCCTTTGTATAGAAGCAGGATTACAGCAGACTTGGAGAAAATCACAGGGCCTGTACAATAATTCTGCACAATGAAAATGCTTTTAATTCAGATTCTGCAGAACTACGTATTTCTAAATGTCGGCATGATGCCCTCCATGCTTCCTTTTGCCTTGATAAAGAAGTGAGTCGTTCCCAGGGGTAGCATGATGTTTCGTTGATCTTGCAGAATCTTGTGGCATTTTGGGGTGAAATAATGAATGCAGTTTGAATTTCAAGGACATCCCCAAGAGGTAGTCAAAGAAAGTTTGGTAGAAAGAAGTCTGGAAAAGGTCAGTGGAAGTGTGGCAAGACTCGGGAGTGTTTGCGACTGTGAGTCTGCAGCAGTCTTCATCTGTCTTCAGGGTGAAAAGGCGATGTAGAGGACCAAGTGACCTGGAACAGCAGAGAAAAGAGGTGTATGAGGTGTAGCACAGAACTGCTTCCTCTTTCGTAGATGAGACGTGATATTAACCACTGTATGATGAATGGGGATTCCCCTCTTGGCAGCATGGCTTATATGCGGTTTCTGATGGCTGTTGTATCCATGAACATCTGTACTGCAACTCTCAGGTGATTTAGACTACAGTAGCCTATTCCCTACAGACACACAGGAGGGTTAGCCAAGGTCTCATTCATCACAGCCTCAGGGTTTGAGTCAGAACTTGTACACAGATCATGCATGTACTCAGTATAATGAACAGGACCACAGTGTACGGTAGTGACCTAATTTACAACGTGACAGTCCATTACTCACATCAAAGGTGTAACCTCCATTTCTTTCACCCTTTTTTGCATCACATTCTCTCCATTCCATCCATCGTACCGAAACGTTAGGACACTGAGATGTGATGTTAGGGGAATGATGGACAGACCACCCTACCCCTACCCCCCCCACAAGGGCTAACCCCCCCTAGAGCAATGATGGATGAGATATCAGCCATGGCATAAACGTAATGGGGTTTCACCGCACTATGCTTCTATTTTAAAACCATTTCTTGATAATTTCGTGATTCTGTCATTCATCACACAGCAACCTTCAAGCAATCAAAGCAAATAGAACCACCAAACAAAGTAGCCTGTTGGTCCCTGAAGCTAGCGTTAATGCACTTCCATCCATGTAAACACCTGTCACTTTAATCTCTTTATATCCATGCCTTCTTTTGAAATTGTAGCTAATAATATCATTGGTTTAATTTTACATCAGGTCTGTCGTACAGAATAATCAGTTACGGAGAAGTACAGTATACATTTATGCAACCATAACATTAATAAAGCACGTGTTTCTTTTTCCACAATAAATGTAAAGTAGAAGATACGATGTTGCAAAAATGTCATCTGTAACATTGTCTTAATGCAACTGAGAAAAGTATATGTTTATATTAATAAAAAAAAATTTACATCCCAGTTACATCTTGGGATGGCAAGGTTGGTTTGTTGCTTGGTTGGACAGAAATATTTCAGTATCTGCTGGATGGATTTGTGGTTTCCAGACAATGTATCCTAATGAATTTGTCGACCTCCTGACTTTTGCTGTTGTGCTGTCATGAGCCTGACATTTTGGCTTTGAGTGAAATGACTCAGCAACTTACCATGAATTTTGGTACAGATATTCATGTTCCATTCAAGATAGATAACTTTGGTGATCCCTTAACTTTCCATCTAGCTCTAGCATGAGGTTGACATTTGTAGTTTTGAGTGAAATATCTAACAAATGTTGGATAGCCGTGAAGTAGATATTCTGCGTTCCTCAGAGGATAATGATAATAACCTGGATGAGCCTTTAACTTTTCTTCTATCTCCATCACCAGGTCAAAATTTCTCTTTTTCCAGCCCTTTGGTTTATAACCAAATACCCGCAAAACCGGTGGCATTCCCATCAGCCTTAGCAGTGCTTTGTGCTCAGTGTAATCAAACTAAATGTTAGCATGCAAACATGCTACATTAAGATGACAAACATGATACATTTTCATTGTGAGCATGTTAGCATGATGATGTTAACATTCAGCTTAAACCACTGCAATACAGAGTACAGTACAGCATTACAAAGCTGCTAGCATGGCTGTAGATTGTTAGACTTGTTTGATTTGAAAAAGTCCCTCCTTAAAAAAAACAGTAGAGAGAGATTGAAGTGGTAAGATCATACAGAGAGTCTTTGTGGTGCTGCCCCACAGGCTCTGAATAATGGAAGAACTATTAAGACACCCATAGTGGTTTTACTGGGAGAGTCATTAATTCACAGCTGTAAGCCTTGCATTCAGTTTAAGCTCATCTGGATGTAAAATCGCAAACAAAGGTTCACTGAGCACACAGACACTGTCAATATATCAGTGGACCAATTTCAAGACGTGTCACCTAATGTTATAAATTGAGGTCTTGATGCTGCAGATTTGAGCTTCAGTTTCTCTTTGTTTTTGTTGATGCAGACTTTACTGAAATCAATAGCCAGAATCAGTGAAATGGCACTTCCCTTTGAAAGTGATCAAGAGAGCCTCCCACATTAAATGTTTGTTTTCCAGCTTTCCAGGAGGTCATTACAGACTCAGAATGAAGCGGAATGGGGAAACGTTGTAATTCTGGAGGGATGTGCACTTCAAACACTCTGTGTTCTCACTGTTCAACCAACAGAGAAGCAAGAATGATCAAATAAAGGAGATATACCAAACACATGGTTATTCAAAAGTGTCAGAATGGCAGTGGTCTCCTGTGCTCCTGTTCGTTAGTTATTTGTATTATGGACGATAAACGAGTTGAATTCAAAGACCCCATCCACCAACAAATTCACAAATGTTTTCATTATGTGGCAGTATAAAGCCAACTAACAACTGATATGAGTTTATCTACCGTCAGCAGATCTTTCCATCTATCCCACGCCAAACACAGGACATGTAAAACCCACACTTAAAAGCTTAACTCTTACCATGCTGCATAATATGAATCAATTTGCTCCTTTATTTTTCTGTTTGTGATGCAATTTCATGTATTTGACCTAAAAACAAGCAGCAGAATGCAAATTTGTCCTCATGTGAGCTCATTATTAATTTGAAAAAAAAAAACAAACACATTTTCTATTCATTCATATGATTTTGGATAAATTTTATTCTGAATAGTATCTAATGGTAATGATGTCTAATGGCTTTTTACAATAAAAGCAGTTTTCATTATTTTGTAGTACAGATAGATAAGTGTTTGAAGCACTGAATATAATTTCATTGGCAAAACATTTCTGTGCCAAAGCTGCTTTCCATCAGTGAAAACAGAAAGTGTATTCAGGCAAAGCAGACTTATTGACACTTACTAGATACATTAGTGTAAGATGAATGCAAAGTAAACACTAATGCAATGTACTCACTTTACAAGGAGTTGGCTGCCTGCTGCCAGTCATATCTCTTTCCTGATAGTAGCCTGTCGTTCCCACCCAGGCATGGTTCCAAGGGTCAGGGAAAGAATGCCCTGCCGCAGATGCCTTGGCATGGCCGAGTGGACGGACCCCTCAAGGAGATTAGGGTGCTAAGGCTTCTCTCCATTAAGAACAACTGTCAGTAATGGCTTGGGTGTTGGTCTTAGAGAAAGTGTACAAAAAAAAAGAAAAAAAAAAGATGGAATGAAGAAAACAGCAGAGATCTAATGGCAGTATTTGCCCAATACCTAATTCAACGGCTTCCACTGATGGCTGATCACTGGGATTAATGGGTCTAAAGAAGTTACTCTAGAAGTCGTTATCTTAAGAAATAACTGAAACTATGTAATTGATCAGGTAATGTTTTGTGTTCAAGTGTGCTCTTTGCTCACCTCCCTTTTTTGCTTTTTTCTTCAATTAATTAAATCCAATAGAATTATGAATCACTATGATTGATTACCACCTACTTTTAATAAGCTGTAATTTTGTGGCATACTCTCAGTACTTGAATAATAACTTTCCCCGGCCTCTCCATTCCAGCTCTTGGTGAAAGTGCATCACCATGATCTAACCCTACCTCCTGCCCTGTCCATGTGTGAATGCATGTGTGTGTGTGGTTGCATACAGATGCCTATGTAGAGATGTCTTGAGTGTGTGCGTGTAAGGTGAGAAAAGGTGGCCTCATGAAATAGTATCTTTACTTCCTTAATGAGATGTAATTCCTTTTAAAACAAGATGTCAGGGTGGGACATAAACCAATGACCATCAGTTAAGCAGAAACAGAAGGAGAAGTGGAGTTTGTTTAAAAAAAACACTGTGATGGCCTCATTGGTTGGGGTTTTGTTTACACTTACTTGTGCAGGATGAAGTCACCATTAAAGATACACTGGTTTCCAGGCAACGGTGACAAGTGACGAGGAAATAAAATCCCCATTTCGTGGAATCTTTACAAAAACCAGTCAAGTGATCATGTTGTCCCAGACGTGACAAGGTCACTGTGAAGCGCTCACACGCTTCTCACTGACCTAAAAGCTTCCCTTACACAGCAGACTGCTTACCCTAGAACAATTCACAGTGCTATAACTGACTCCCAAAAGCAGCACAGTGCAGCTCACTATAATCTGTTTTGAGCCAAGACCCGCTGGGACTAGCAATGCTAAAAATATGCCTTCATGGGATGCTGTAAAATAACTATGAATAAAACAGCTCAACCTTGGACTTGTCCAAGAAATGCTTTAATGACATTTGGTAAAATAACTATTAATCCCAATTTAAAATACTGTATCTATTTTAATCCACTAAAAATGGCCACTACAGAGACAACTGCAACTACTTAATTTAGTTAAAGTAGCAATGAACCTTTGAACCACAGTCACAGCTTTTAGGGTTCAAGTATCCTGCGATGAGTTTCAGTGCCTCCTGGCTCCCTGTGGCCATTGACCTAAATAAGCAGCTGGGGAATGTAACATGGATGGATGGATATAATTCTGTGTGTTATCAACCATGGTTTGATTTTAAATTAGTTTCCTTTCACCCTGGATTCTGGTCAGGTAGGCTGAGAATCCACCATGAACAATTCTAAGTCACAACTGAGGCTTGAAATAAAAATGGTTTCAACTTTTGTCCGATCACAGTTTTGGCAATGTGCATCAGGTGAAGTGATTCATGTCAGCTGTGGTTTTGTAGAGTTGATTTTGTAATCTGCAGAATGTCAAGTGCATCTCAAGTAAAGAACCATAATAGCTGGGCAAGTCACATTTTCTGCTGTGTGGAAATGAAATGATTAAAACACCAACAACTTCGAATATGCTGATTTTTTTTTTTTTTTTCTGTATCCAGTGTTAATAGATTTGAATCTCATGTTTAGCCCATTGTGTTATACTATGTGTCTTAAAATTGGATATTTTGATGTCTCATTTTTGTTTGAACAAAAAATTTTCCACACTAGGACAATATCCATATGACTTTATCGCATTTATATTTTGTACAGCTGAAACGATCAGTCAATTCATCAAATAATCAATCAACAGAAAATTAATCGACAATTATTTTGTGAGTCCTGAGTTCCAGCTTCTCCAGTGCGAGAATTTTCCACTCATTTTGTTGTATGTGATAGTAAACAGAATATTTCAGGGGTTTAGACTGAAGTGGCCAATAGAAGATATACGCTTGGGCTTTAGAAACTTGTGATGAACATTTTCTCTTATTTCTGATATTTTAAAGACCAAACAAATAATCAGTGTGTCAAGAAAACAATTGTCAGATTAATCTATAATGAAGTTGAATTAGTTAGATGCCCTGATATTTTTTGTTTCAAAACTTAGGTAAGATATATTATGTATATAAAAATTGACATGTTAAACATAATTTTATCTTTATATTTTCACAGATTAGAGTTAGTAGTTATGTCTGGACCTCAAGTTACTGCCATCATCAGCCTGATGGAAGTGGAATTATTAACCGTCTCTTTTCTTTGTCTTCGTTTTGTCTCTCCAGCTGAAGAGTACCATGCAACTCATCAATGTCCAGATCAACCATGACACTAAAGAGTAAGTCCTCCTGTAGTTAACAGCTGTTTCCGCCTGTTTCTCCACTCTCATACAAACACTGATCCATAGCAGATGTAATGTTACCACTTTATTCTCTCATGGCACACACTGACATTTTGTTCTGAAATGTCACCAGTTAGTCTGATTTTAGTGACCTACAACCGGGACAGAGGGTAACTGGTGAGAGAAAATGAGCTTACAGCAGGTCTTTTATTTCGTCATTGAATTTATTTTTCAAAATGTAATTTCAGACCACTTTTTAATCTTTTAGAGATGAATTAAAGTAGAAAGTAGATCTCTCTTTTGAGGTAATTAGCTTACAATCACAGGAACTTCAGCTGCACAAAAGTGCTGTCAGCAGTGGATATTTTCACAAATTGTCTTCTCGCTCGTGTGTAACTTTGCATTTGTCTGACATTAAGAAATGACATCCGTGGGTTTAGAAAGTTTGAAAGCATAGTTTTACACTTCCAATTTCAGTTGAAGTTGACTTTTGGTAATGGAAAATATTTCAATTAAGTAGTTTAAACTGCTTCAGGGGGTGTCAGATATTTATATAATTATGTATTTGCGTAGCTTAAGTAGGATTCCAACCTCTGATTGGCTTATAGAGCTAAATATGCAGTTGATTTACACCTGCTCACCAGTGTATGTAAATCCTTTTCCACCTTCCTTCAGTATCTCTAATCTTTTAGGAGAAAGAAGACCATGATTTCCAGCTGAATTTAAGCATTTGTGTCATTTGTTGGTGAGGCAAGAGAGAAAAATGTTTAGATAGCTTTAAAAGAGCAGACAGAGGACGGGTGATAGAGGTGAGCAGACGACAAAAAGAGGCAGAATGAGAGTCAGCAACAGAGAGTTGAGGGAGTAAGAGCACTCGAGACAGAGATGACAAAGACTGACAGCCATCCTCCTCAGTCAGACATCTACAGTATATACCACAGATGCAGCAGTGTGAATACTGAAACTCCAGCAATGCAGAAGGAGTCGAGAGGGGGGAGAGAGAGGGCAGAGTGACACTTAGAAAGGCCGTCTTGTCTGAAACTTGAAATTTGCTGTCAGAGAGAAAGTATCAGGCAGGCTGACATTCTGAGCTAAACTTGACACAATTGGCACGGCTGATTTTCTTCTGCTTTTCCTTATACACACACACACACACACACACACACACACACACACACACACACACACACAGAGCACTAACAATTACATTTGCTGTAATTTACGATCCCAAAAAAGCTTGTCCAGTATTAAAGTATGTAAATATAGGTACAGATGAAGTGCTGACAGCCTTCATTTAATCTAATCAAGCCCTCGTTTTTCTTGCTTTTTCCTCTGTCCCTCTCATGCTGATCATCCAGGCCTCTAAAATGCTGCGGAAAAAAATATTAAATGCCTAGCTCTATGCTGTGGTTGCTAACCCTTACTGACTGACTGAGTACTGACTATGCACCTTTCCAACCTGGCAGACCTATGGGATTTCAAGGTGACATGTTTGATTTGTGTATGAGTGGAGGTGTGAGACAAAGGAAAAGGAAAAAGAGAAAGGCAGTCTTGTTCTAAGCATCACTAGCTGATTTCCAGGAATCTTGTTTTTGTTCAGCTCAAGCCCAGAACCGCAGTACTAAAAGCACCGTGATAAAAATCAAACTTTTCCAAGCCAAGAGCAAAACGGACAGAAGCAAAACAAGACAGACGGACAGGCATGGTGTGTGTGTGCTTTACCTTTGGGTTTGGCCCAAGCTCTCTCCGCTCTGTCTGCATTTCCATTAGAAGAGCGTTCTGGTCTGTGGCAGCCCAGAGGATTTGAATGGCACAGGCTCGGGGTAATGAGAACATGGGGATGCAGATTGGCAGGATGTTTTTTTTTTACTGCCAGCTCCATCTTCTGTAGCAGCAACACTGCATTTATATTACTTTGTAATATTTCTTATATCACGTCTACATTTGCATAGTCTCATATTGACTATTGTTCAGAAGATGGTGAGTCCCACCGGGGTCACATAGTGGAAAATAAATATTGATGTTGAAATCCATGCACACAGACAGGCCTGTACAGCGGACATTCTGAGTCGTCACAGGGAAAATACAGGTGTGACTAATAATATTCATGATGCAGGCTTGAATAATATTGTTATTACGCCAGTGACTTTCCTGCTGGTGTATTTACATTTAATTTGTGGTTATATTAAAAAGTCCACATTAAAAAACCGCGGTCTGTTGGAGAGACTTCCCATTAGCGTCTGACCCACAGAGGAAAAATTAAAGGACTGGGCAGTATGGTCTGAAGTTTGTTTTCTTTTATCATGGACGCTTTCTTTATTTTTCCTTATATTCCACAACATGTTTTAATTTGAATTGATAAAAAAAGATTGCTTGTATCACCAACCCTTGCAATCACTGGCATCCGACATAATCTGCAGATGATCGTTTTTCTGCTTGTATGACTTTCAAGGAACCGTTACAGAAATCCAAAACTGCTTTTGAATGTCTTTGCACGGTTTTCTGTTCCTTTCACAGGAAGCCAGACACAGTTAAACAGAAGAACGCCTTCCCGCCAAACTTCATCCACTCTCTGGACTCCACACACATGATGCTGACTGCTCTCCACTGCTATGGGTATCATTTGACCTCCTGTGTTTATTACATGAATATTTTGAACACTTCAGATAAAACAGAGATATTCTCCTTGTGTCTCCTTTTGCCTGTCCAGAGTCATTTTTCTAAAGACGGTTTGTAATATGCCTCTGAGATTGACTCCATGTATGCGTGACCTCAAATGGCTTTGAGAAAGTACCCTCTCATCTAAAATGTAATTATCAACTCAGATAGGTGTTTCACAAAATCAGCCTCTGGACAGGTGCGATAATTCATGAGGGAACTCACACCGTCTTTGAATTAATGTCCGCTATGATTTAAGCAATTATTGTCTGTGTAATGCAACTTTTTTTCCCCCCCAAGTCTTCCTATGTTCAGTGTTATTGTGCTCTTTTTCTTGAATCTTCTCCCTCTGATTTCAATCCCAGTGCTGGTCTAACATTCGTCTCAGTTCACGACTGTTTCTGGACCCACGCCCTCACTGTGGACACCATGAACAAGGTATCAAATTACAGTACAACCTTTTTTTACTTCCACCTGCCCAGATTCTTTCACCATTCCTCATCTTTATCATCCTTCCACGGCTGTTTCCATCCTGTCTGATCATGTATCACTGGGGTTTTGTATTCTCCTCTTTTTGCTGATTAATTGAAGCTAAAGGTGGCTTTGCACACGTGAGTCTGTTCATCTGATCCAGGCTTCTCTTCAGTCTATTTTTGGAACAGAAGAATGATTGCATGTGTTTGTGCTCTGAGCTTGTTATAGCACTTTTCCAGTGGATGCTGGTGATAAAAAATAATTTGTGTGGCATTACTAGTGCTTCTGTTAAGGTAAGAAGGATCCGCTTTGTGAAGCCAGTAAAACAAACTTTATACCTTCACTGCTGCATAGATTTACAGGCTGCTGACTGCAGGGAGCTGCATCAGCCAGAGCCTGTTGTGCAGGATAAATGAGTGTCTGCGCCTGCCTGCTGAAACTAGCTTGTCAACAGGCCCAGGCTGAGACACAGTGTAGAATAAAATGGACCAAATTACCATAAAGTCCCAATTTTCTGTAGATGTAGCTTCATTTTTATGTCTTTACCCAATTTCAAAGGAGTTACAACCAATGAAGCAGCTCCCTCTCACTACATTTATTCTCTCTGATATTCTCTTGATGTGTGAGTATACGCCTTCCTCATTATACAGGTAATTGAACACAGCGGCAGAGGAGGGGGTGTTAAATATCTTAGTCAACGCCTAAGCACGTGAAGCGGGGTCTTATTTTAATGGCAACTGATGCATCCTTCATCCTTCATCCATCCATTTTCTGAACTGCCCAGTTCCTTTTCAGCTTGAGGAGTTTTTGTTCCTTAAACTGCAAAAATGTCCTTAATAATCTATCATTACATTGAGGCATCGCACATTAAGTGCTCATCCTTGAATGTTTGCAAATGGAAAATAAGGCTGTACAGAACAATATGGCCAAGTGCACTATCTAAGTCACAATATGTGGAATTTTTTGATAGAGGTAAAATGTGTCACAGCGTACCATCATAAATGAAGCATTGCGGTGCTACAGAGATGCCTCAGCCTGCAAGTCATATTCTTCAGACGTTCTTGTTTGGTGCAGACCCCAGCAAAAATCACTTACTATTCCTACTAAAAGTGGGACTTATATCACAATCACAAAATCTGTCAAAATAATCGCAATATGTTTTGTTTTTTGTTTTTTTGCATATTGTGCAGTCCTAGTGGGAAACCTTTCTATATCACAGGAATGATCCTGATAACCTGCAGCCAGTACAGAAAATAGTAACACTTTTCTTTCTCAGGACAGTTATACTGTCTTAGGTCTCTTCTCTTTCTGCCCCACTTCATCCTTCCCCTTCCCACCTCCATCCATCTTTTAGCAGGTCACCAGGCTAGGATAGTCTGAGGAGCTTGTCAGTCAAGTGATCAGACCAGAGTAACTCAGAGAACACTCTCCTCTGCCTCTTCCTCCTCCTGTCAGGTCTGTCGGGAACAGTTTGTCGCCCTGCACAGCCAGCCAATCCTTCAAGAGCTGTCCAACTTCCTGCTACAGAAGTACTGCACTTCCATCCCGTGAGTTTACTTGCATGCAGGAACACGCCTGATTGTGCACACATAAAAGTCTCAGGAGCAACACCGTGGTTCTTCATCTATCAGTTTTGTGTTGAAAGAAATAGGTATACCTGACTTTGTTTCATATCATCTCCTATTCAGGGAGAAATAATTATTGTTATTCTGGGTCTATATTGTAGAAAAATATTATATAAAATACTGTTATATAATAATTACATGTTCATATTTTTTACACTGTGTTACCCCCACCTGCAGTCTATCCCTCTTTTTCTGTTTGAATTGTTCTTACACAACAAGCCATCATTGCCATCAGTCTCTGTCTGTGTGTTTATGCGACACTGTGTGATCTCTCTGGACTTTTATGGTATAGACAAACGCTATCATACACTCAACATGTGACTCCCACTTGTACAAACATTATAAATCAGTCCAAACAGAAGGTACACACGCATAAGAGGTTATAAGGTCGTAAAAGTTATATTAGTGTGCCAGAGTTTTTCCTCTAGTTGTCTGTGACATTAGATATAAAAAAAAATTCTCTCCGTGTATCTGTCTTACTGGCCTCAGGCTGGGTGATGCTCATCATCTGACTGTGTTTTTCTTTCTTTGGGATAATTGGACACCTTTTCTACAGCCTTTACTCCTCTATCTCCCTCTCTCTCATCCACACAGACGAATTACTGTTCCCTAAACCTGGCAAACATATTATTCATTCTTGTAGGCACCAGAGAGAAGGACATTTGGGACTACAAAGACATTTTGGGTTGCTTCCCTTGACATGATATGAAACTAAACAGATTTTAACCATCAGTACCATTTTTTTTCCAAGAATTTTTTAAAGTCCTGCCTCAAGTCAAAAATGTATTTTTCTTTCTCGTTACTTGTTTTGACAAGACTTTTATCTGCTCAAGGGGGAAAGTTTCTATGAGCTCACCTTAAATCTCAGTTTAAGACATGTATGTATGTGCAGGAATTTTTGATTTTTGACCAATCATATATCTTACACAAGTGTCATGTGGAGTTAAACCTTTAAAATGAAATGTATTTGCATATTGATATAATCTGTATGTTTCTGTAGGGTAGAATCATTATATACGATCCAAATAATTTTTAACAAGGTAATTAAACTTTTTGGGGATAAAGAACATCAGACACAAATTGAAGTGTATTTTTATGTCTGTGAAAAAATATGTCTGGTGTGGACCTTTTTAATATAGTGAGCTATATCCTCCACCTACATGTAAGTTAAAACAAAATGATTATTTTTGATGTTGAGATATATGTGGACATGAGGCTCTATTGCAGCCAGACAACTTTGAAAGTACCAACACTATATTCCTGAGGGTTCACTGACATACATTGACCTGGATTTTTGGCTGGACAGCAAAAGCGTGGGCCAGCCCTATAAATGCGAATGTCCATGACTGACTGAGTGATAGAGTTGCGTGATCAACTTACAGTCACGAATGCCATGTGACTGAGTCATGAAGTCGCACCACATGTTGGCTGGCAGGGCGTTGGATTTTCCCAGTTGGCTGTTGCTCTTTCAAAATGATTTGGCATAAACAGCTTCTATTACAGGGCGTTTACAGCCCGCCCTGTTGCCAACGTAGTGCGTTTGTTGCTAGTTTTTCATAAAAAATCACCTAGCGACAAATTTAGTGACTGTTTGGATAAACCGTAGCTGCATTCCATAGAAGAAAGTCGAACGATCCAAAATGGCGTTCCACGTCTTCGATTAATAATAAATAAATCTGAGAGTCTAAACAAAGAGCGAGACAGATAAGCACACACACAGGCAGGAGAGAAGCAGATTATCACACAAGGCGATGGTCCTTTTAACTTCATTGTTGCAGAAGAAGCACTGCCCCGCTTTTATCCAGGAGCACATAAAAAGCTTTACATTAATATTCATGAGGTTATTATAAAGATCAGCTCTATGTGTAATTAATAAAAAGCAGAGGAGCAGAATCGTTTGTTGACTGGTGGGGAAATGCGCCGCTGGTGTGAACAGCCAGGCTACTGGTCATGTTACACAGAGTAGGACTGTTCACTATTTCAGTGGTCTGTAAGACTAGAAAAGTGCTATATAAGTGCAAATCCATTTACCATTAACATTTAGTATATTACATATTCATACATGGACTACTACTACTTTACATAGTAGTAGCAGTTTTAAAAAGTAGTACATAGTGTGTTTGTCGCATGGGAGGAACTGTAATATGTAAAAAATGTGATACTTTGAGGACTCATTCACATCCTAACACATGAACATGTGCCAGCTCCAGCACATCACATTACAAGTACTAATTATTTATTTGGAAGTCATAGTTCAAAGGCAGCTACACTTACGACTAACAGTTTGATCTGAAAAACAACTCATATGTAACCCTAACAACCCTTAATGTGACATCCAGGTGTGAACGACCTGCTGAAGTTGAAATACCTGAGGCCACCAGTCATCAGAGCTGATGAAGCCACTCGAATGAGGGCTCAAAGTTATCTGAAAGTCCAGTTCCCTTAGACTTAGTACTCCTATAGACACACAGACATTTTCTTCTGAGAGTTACTGATGTCTTAACTCTTTATTCTCTCCCTCTGCGGCAGGGCTGAGGCCAAGAAAAAGAAGTACCAGGAGTACAGGAGGCTGATCATGCTGCTGGCTAAAGTGCCCCAGACAGGTCAGTATGTGTGCAGCCATCAGGCTCCCCAACATGTGACCTCACTTACGCCGAGGTATTGTTTGGGAGTGCCAACATACAAGGTGCTATATTGTTCCTAATTGGGTTGTAGAGGACTTGTATGTCCTGAAGCTATGTTTGAGGTTAGCAACAGGCCTCCCTGATGCTACTGAACTGGGTTTTTGCACAATGCTGTACTTTGTGTCCTGTTTCATAATTAATCAATATCATTGGTGTTTTGTGTTTTTTGTCATAGTAACGAGGAACATAACAGACACAGATTTTTTCCTGTTGTATGTACATATATCTCACTGTCTGTAGTTGTTTGTGTAGCTGCCTGTGTTGCTATGACTGCTGTTCAAACAGGAAAAGCCATTGAGTTTGGCTAAAATTAATTTTCAGCTTATATGATGGGTGGTGTATTCATGTCTTCCTGCGCAGCCACTAGCAGCTCCAGATTCCCCCATTTTCCTCTGACGCCACTCTAAGTGTGTCTATTGTTGTCCACAGTGGTGGTAATGTACAGAGGCAGCGTCTCCCTCTTTCATTCAGGTGGATGAAGGCTTTGCTGTTATGTAACCCTTTTCTCCATCTCCATCTGTACACTTACTGTCAGCTTGGCACTGACAGCTGGGTTGTATAAATTGATTACTGTTAATTGTGTCCCTCCTCTGCATAATCAGCTTATGTGGCTGAGACCAGTCAGGTGTGCTCCTGAGGGGTGTTTGTTTCAGTGTGTGTGTGCGTGTGTCCCTGAACGCAATTCATGCCAATTGTATTCAGTGTTCAATATGACACCCACTTGATCTTGGCTTAAAATCCATTATAATCTTCACTATAAAGGATCCTGAACTTATTATAAAGGTGAATCAGGTCTCAGTGTGTAATCCAGCAGGAGATCAGATGAAACAGGTGCATTTATGATCATAGACCTGAGGGAAAAAAGGCTGGAGAGGCTATTGTCTGACTTTGATGATGATACAGTGTTTGATGGTGAGGGATAGTTAGGAAGTTAATCAGTGTGCTCATGTCCTCCCTAGGTTCAAGCTTTAACACTGGTGTTTTACAAAGGCAGTTCTCAAGGCGGTCAAGAAACATTTTCATTTATACAGTATGTGTCATCACTTTGGTACACAGTGAAGGACATTATGTCATCCTGGTAAGAGTCTGTTACCACGATGATATTCCTTCACAGAAGATAGTTACTTCCAAAAAGTACAAGATAGAAAATGAACTACAGAAATTTATTTTTTATTTATTTTTTAATTAATTTATATTTTATGGAATATACCTATAGACTGACACTTTTTGCAGCAAGTGCAATTAACATATTCATGAGCAAAAACAGTTTTTAGACAGATTTTATATCAGTACCTCCCACGTGTTATGTTTTGACAGGTACCAAGACATATATGTATTGGTCAGTTACTATATTAGATTAAGCATTGATGTCAACATTTTCTGGCTACGGTAGGTTTTTGCATTCTTAACTTTTTATGGCCTTTCCTCAATAATGCACGCTGCAGCTCCTGCTGGTGTACGCAGCTGTCAGAGAGGCAAGGAGCACACGAGGCAAAGCACATAGTGCAGGACAGGGGCTCATCCAGAGCTAAAATTAGTGTTCAAGTGCTGTATTAAAGTTCATAGAAAATTTACTGGTGCCCAGTAAAACTAAAAAGATGTATCTAATTTAAAAATTTAAGTTCCTTAGTTTGACCCACTTACAAAACAACATCTCTTTTTTATGAAGATTGAAACTCTGTCCTCGGACCAGACTCAGGATACCTCAGAACAAACACATTAAGGAGAAATAAAAGATTAATTATTGTGCAAATTGTTCAAATTTCTTATGTGTCAAGCGAAATAAACCCCTTAAGATGTGCCATTCTATTCTCAAGGGGTCCCATAACTTATAAGCTTACAAAATGCATCTTCTTCCTCAATAACAGATGGGACACCATGTAGGGATGGCTTTGTCGGTTGGTTAGTCGGTCCACCACTTTGCTCCAGACTAGAGCTGCAGCTGATGATTATTTTCATTATCGATTCCCAAATTCAGATCGCAGTTGTGTTAGCATACCTATCCTGTAATTTTAGGTTCTGTTTGTATGTTTATGTTAAAAGCAGCTGTGCATGTGACTTTGTGCAACTACTATCCAGACACTTAAACCTCCCCTTGCACTGTGCCTCTTGCCTCTCCAGGTGATTTTGACCTCCAGCAGGTGAAAGAATCCACTTATTTCTTCAGCTGAGAGGCTCGTGGGTGCAAGCCAGCGAGGGAGATGAATGGAATTGACAGAGTGCAGTGGGGAGGCTGCAGGCCCCCAGGGTCTCAACCGGTTTTGTATCCCTCAGACATCAGCACATTGATTCAGCCACTCCCTGCCTGCCTCCTGGTCCACAGGCTGGTTGGAGCTGCTGGAGCTGCTGGAGCCGCTGGAGCTGCTGGAGGTGTTCACACACAATGAACCCGCCTGATTAACTGACTAGTGGGCTGATGGAAGGGAGGGTGGGATACTCATCCTGGCGGAAGATAATGGAATCAGCACCAGATGTGAATGTTAAGACTTCAGTCAGTGAAAAGTACCTCTTATAATGGACACCTAGACCATATTCAAATGTAGTGTATATGTGAGTGACTGAGTGAGCCATACTGAGTCGTGTCGACTTCATCACCCAGCAACACTTCTGCTGCTCAATAAGAGTACCTCATCATCGATTCCAGCATTTACTGAATTGCAGGATGCTCTTTGACACAAAGTTCAAACATTTTAACTTTTTCTGTAGAAGTTTGAACAAGAGACATTTGAGGGGAAATGAAAGACGTACTTTACAGAAATGTGGGCAATGGGACTTTGAGAGAAAGAGAAATGTGGAGTGAGTCAAGGGCCTTTTAGATAGCATAATGTCCCTGTGTACTCTTGATTCTTACCTTCTTCAAGTGACTAAGCACTTGGTATTTGCTCTAAAATAAATGCATTTTTTAAAATGTCTCCTTATCCTTTTGATGGTTCAAAGAAATAACTGGTATTCTTAGTGTGCTTAAATAGGATGAATGAGACAGCACGTTATTTAGTTATATCTGCGGATTTCAATCCTATTGTGTATCATGAGATGAAGGCCTCCTTTTAGATGCACCACAAAGGGTTTGCAGGCTTCACTAATCAACTGAGATCTTATTTTTCTGGGCCAGTGCCGCATCTAGAAGTAAAAATAGCTGAAGTGCTATCTGATCATTGCTGGAAACATTACAGCAGTTTCAGACAAAAGGTGCCGTTGATGTTCAAAGGCAAATGTAGGCTCAGCCAAACAAAGCTGGCTGAGTGACAATGTAATGAAATGGAGATAATCTTCCAGGGGGGCATAAATAGTGTGCTGATTAGACTGTAGGTTTTCAGGTGATTTGCATGGCAACATGCACATGCAGATGCTCTTCATATTTTATGACATGCATGAGATGTGACTTGCGAATTTGAGTTATTATTTTTTGTAAAAATGAGCCATCCCCTTAATGACATGATTTAAAATGGAATCTACTTTGAACTGTTTTTCATGCCCGGTGTGCTCTCTGTGAGAAACAGCCATTAATGTTGCCAAATTAAAGGTATATTCACACACACTGAATATTAAAAGAGAAGTTTGAAGGGTTTGTGTGGTTTCTCACCTGATTAGCATTGAAAACGTTCCAACATCCTTTTGTCTTTACAGACATTTCAAATGAAAGCAGACCTTTTAATGGCACAAGAAAACAACAATAATTTGGATCCAGTGGTTTTCTAGCCAAAACTTATTTGCTCTCCCGCTACGAGTTAGATAAGAAGTTACCACTGTCATATCTGTACGTGAAACATGAGAGAGATGCCAAGATGGAAAAGTGATATTCATGCGAAATAGTTGGGGCCGAAACCTTGATAACATAGTGAACTGCTGTAGCTGGCATGCTAAACGTCAACTCCCTCATCAGACCAGCCAACTTAGCACTTTGCAGTTTTTATGTAACAGTTTGTCCATTACTGACTCAGTCAAATGAGTGTCCTTAACACTGAACCTCCTAACATCTACATGATAAAGCAAACCAAGCCAAGGTCTCCTTCCAGCAAGCATTGGCCCAGTGTGTCTCTCCTCTCCCCTCATCTCATTGAGGCCAGTTGTCAAGGACAGAGGTCTCTCCTGTAAAGTGCTCTCAGGATCTCACGTACTTAACACATATCGCATTTCACAACTTAACTTCTGACACACGGCTGCCTGAAAAAAAAAATGCTCTGCACTACATGACCTGAGCTCAACACCCAGGAGTGGTCATGGGTGGATGACTGGACTGATTGGTGGATGTTGAGGGTATAAGTGTCTCAATCAATAGCTGTGACTCATACTAGAGGGAGGGTTGGTTGGCTATGACTTAGCTTTAAAATGCTGACACTACAACACTTAAAATTGCACTACATGTTGCAGGATTAGTACGGAGAGACAGGTCAAGAAGCACACACTCTCAAAGTCAGTATTTGTTGGGATGATGTAAGTGCTCTGGTGGGTAGACTACAGTTGACTTTGGCTGAGGGAGTAAACAGGATATTGAAGATGTCCTTACAGCAGATTGCAGTTGCTGTGTGCCTTGATGGGTCTGTCTCACTTTCTCTGGGGTGATTCCAAGGATGTCTGCTGTGAGACCTCAGAGATGCACCAGTCCAACCTGCAGTAATGGAGCACTGCTTGGAACAGGAAATAGATAGCTTCCATTACGGGGCCTCTCCAGAGATCAACACATCGTGATGATGATTTTGGAGATGGGAAATATATAGTGCAAAGGTGATGGAGGAGGGGGACTGTGTTTGGACAATACTATTACTCCTGTGCATCTCCTTTCTTTTTAAAGTTTTCTTTTAGCACTTTGGCCTCACACATCCATTTTTTATGCCTGACAGATGGATTTACCTCTATAGATGCTGATGTCACTCCAACAGAAAGATTTGGAAGTGCTCTTGTTTTACACTCATTTTGAAGAGAACATGTTTGAAATACCTACCAAAATAAAACTCTTATGTTCTTAAGTCCTTTGCAGTGCAATTTAAAGTCTCTGGATGTGTATAATACGCAAGTAATAAGTTCAGTCTATCATGTTTAAGGCAGTCAAGTTTAGACAGGATATTTATTTTTAATGTGACTTCTGCTTAGTGTGGTCCTTGGTTATTAAACTTTCTCTGACTTTTGGGTTGTGATCCGAACCTTAAATAAATCAGCCGTGTCAGGCCCGTCCAGATCACTCAGCTTCAGTAAACATCTGACATCAGCATTAGAGAGTGCAGCATAGACACAGGATGACTTTCAGCACCCTGGTGGTGAATTCATTGGATTAATATTCATATTTTTTCTTTAGTGCTCCTCTGCTCTGGAAGTGACTGGGTAACATCTCACTATGTTGCTGTCACTTCTGCTGCCTTTTCAAGAATCTCTTTAATTTGAATTGTTAATTTAACGGTCTTGAAAGTTGGAAATGAAGCAGCAGTGTGATGCCAGGTTGTTCTTTTTCCATGTGGAGGTCGGCTGTTCATCCAGCTGGCCTTTGACAGTCCAGACATGCATCAAGTGGAGGCTCTATTGCTCCTAAGCGTGAATGTGACAGTCTACCTGTAATATAATGAGGGCCAGTCAGGGGTGTTTCCCTGCCTCGCACCCAAAGCATGCTGGGTAAGCTCCAGCCCACTCTAACCAGCAATAGAAATAAGATGGTAAATATAATGGAGAACAATGAATGCATTGGGAGATAAAAGTGGTTCCTTTTAAAAATTCAAAAAGTGATGAATATTTAGCATGGCAGGCATATTAATATGAAATATGGATTTTTTTTCCATTTAAAACACCATACAAGACCTTGAATGACATGCTTGCTGAAATGATAATATGTGAATGTACTGTATGTCACTGAATGATGCCACACCTGCAGAAGTAAGTGTATCACATTTAGCACAAACGGTAGTGTGGAGCTTTTAGTGAGCTCTTTATTCCAGCCACGGGATCATCAGAAAGTGGACACTATAGAAGTGTTGGTCACTATCTGTCATCTGTCTGGCATGCCAGAGCTGGAAGCCACTCTTTGATAGCTGGACCACTCACTCTCACTGAGAGCACTTTGATTTCTTTGCCAGGCTCCCGGGCTCTCCCGGCCTATCTACTGCCCCATGGCGTCATGAGTGGCCGGCACTCAGCAGCACTAGCAGGGGAGCAGAGTGTACAGACAGTCCCGGTGGGGAGCAAATGGGGCCAGAGCTCTCTGACAGCAGGGGAGAGGAGGCAGGAGGCAGCACAGTAAGGAGGGAGTGCTGGTGTTTGGGAGAGACAGGTGGTACAGTGTTGGCAGGTATCAGGTATGTCAGTGTGAGTTTCCTTGGTCTGACCTTTATTCTGAGTGACAGGCAGAGATGGGTTGATTATCAACCATCGAAAACATACAATACACACACATCTGGTGCCTGATGCAGTGATGCTTCAGTCAGCTGGTGTTGCTTAAAAAATGTGTTGGTGTCGGTTTTTTTTTTTCCTTTAGATGTTTAAATCAAGTGTAAATTGAATGCCTGTCCTTTTTTAGGAAAACATATTATTTTAGGAGATAACTTTACGTGGGCATGGACTCCTACTGTGGCATTATTGGCACAAAGTACTAAACCTACAGAGGCTTCTTTAATCCTCTGCATTCAAACCCACACAGTTGTGTTTGAAGTCTTTTCAGTTTCCACTTTGGAGACCATCTGTCCCTGTGCAGGAAAACCCACCAAGATAAGCCACACAAAAACAAAGTGGCATTCCCTAAAATCAGAGTAAAATCGAAAGAGTCCTTAGTAAAGTTCTGTTTTCCATAGTTTTCAAATTCATTGTCCTGTTTGAAAATCAAAGGTTGAAAACCCCGGCTTATGGATTTACATATTAAATTAATCTTTCCAATTTTAGTTACTATTGGAGAAATGATTAACAGTGTGATTGATGCAAATTCTAATCAATTCTTTGTCCACTTTTGGCACATTTTTTGAGCAAAAAAGATATTGGGGCATGCTGAAAGTAAAAACCACCTTTATTTTCAGCGGATTTAGGCTAAACTCAAAAACAGTTTATTGCCATGAATAAAGTTTTTTTTGTGATTTTTAAGTGTTTTTTGAGCCACTAATCATAATCATCATAGCCAACTTCTTTTCATGTCCTCTGGGTAATGAAGTTTTTGCAGTAAAGCTTCAGTCAGTCGTAACATTTTCTGTCTCTGCTAGGATTATCCACAGTTGTTTAGGACTTCTAACTTCCCTGTATAAGTCTATGTTTGTTAGCAGGGAATAATTATTAAATGTAGCCTCAGTTTATGCCCCTCATGTATTCGGTCCATCAGTTTATTTAAAAGATAATTAACCAGCAATGTTTGAAAAACCCAGGAGGTCATTTAAAGGCACTTACCTCTGATCTGACGATATTTTCAGAATCCCAAAAGACTAAGACTTCTAACCATCTGGATGAAGGAGTTTGTCCAATAAAAAACAAGCTATAAGGAAGGAACATTTTTTTCATCAGGATGGTTAGAAGAGTCTTTGAGGATTCTAGCAATACCTAAACAACCATCTGGGTTCATTAATTTCTATATAAACTGACGGTTTCCACTATGACTATGAATGTATGCTAATGCATGAGGGGCACAAACAGGGAATGGGTCAAATGCAGAGGTGCATGTGACAGGTCCTTAGTACAGTTAGTCTATGAGCATTATTCCTGCTAAATGTCTCTTAGTAAATTGCACCTTGGACACCCACTTCAAGCGGGAAACGTTTAGCTAGCTAGAGTGAGCTAACCAGTGAGATAGCGAGAAGTGTAGTAGACCCAGACTTCACTTTGATGAATAAACCTGGATAAATGAACTCATGATGGATAAACATTGATTGCTATATATAAGAAATAAGTTGCATTCTAAAATATTAACAACTGTAGATAACCAGGCTTTAAAAATGCCATATTTTAAAATAAAAGCATTCAGCTATTCCACATATAAATCCAATATTTCAGACAAAAAATATTGTAATCCATTACTGTATTTGAAGGTTTACCTATTTTTTGACAACCAGGCAGATAATCTCATAATATAAGAATGTAACCAGTTGACAACAAAGGTCCAGAGGCCGTGTTACCTTGACACATGTTCAACATCATGACTAACAGAAGGCATTCACTGCCACATGCCTTTATTGCATCAAGAAGTTCTGCTTCTATATGAGGAAAGCACATATTCATTATGTGATAATCTTTTTGTGCTTTTCCAACATGCTAACCCAAAGTGAGAGACCTAAACATCAAACTGTATTCAAATCAATTTATTGGTTTTCCTTTTTTACATGTATTGCAGTGGGATATAACTGACAGTGATGTTTGCATTGTGAGGAGCTTGCATTTATTTTTACAGCCACACACAGAGAATATAGTACATGTATGTGGAGACTACAATATAGGCTAGGCACTAGGTATGCACAGTACATGGTAATGGGATGTGACAACTGTAGAGTGGCTCAATAAAAGAAAATCAGGACCCTGACACAGAAACACTTGCACTGCACTGTAAGTGTCTGATTTGGCCGAGAGTGACCGTCTGAGATCGTCTGTTGGCTTCAAGGGAATTCATGGTTAATGGTGAAGATCTCAGTGTACATTAGCTGGCCTATATTTGACTGTAGTGTTAAGGTACTGATTGGTGTTGGTATTGGCTTTGTACCCAGTCTCCATTAAATTGAATGCTATTACTCTCACTAACAGGTCTGGGATCTGAGAAAGAAAGTAAGGAAGAGTTAAACCAACAAAAGGCAGGGATGTAAAGGAAATAACAAATAGATTCTGACTAACTGCTGTTTGGTATTGAATTACATTGTATTGTATCCTGTAAAATACAGAAACAACTAGTATAAAAAAGTTGTTTTTAGTGTTGGTATAGTTGTTATTGGCCAATACAAGAGAAAAAATCTGAACTCATTAGCATAAATATATAAATATGTGAACAAGTTAGGGACACAAAATCACATCCTTGCTCAATCCAAATGAACAGCCCTTGTAAGTGAACATTTTAAATACTCTGAATCTCTTTGCTTCACTGCCATTGATGAACCCAAAGACACATTTGAATAAAAATTGAAATGAACATAGTGTTAACTCTGGAGAAGCTGTGGCATTGAAGACAGGAAAAATGAAGACGAGAGTGTTTTGAAAACAGCATTTTAAATGCTGCTTGATGCCTGTGCTGCTGCTGCTGCTGCTGCTGCTGCTGAGTCTATGTGTGTGCACAGGTGCCATCTTTACCAAAGCCTGGAGGGTGTACTGAAAAAGTTGAACAGCTGAGTTGCTGTAACATTTACATAACACTAAATATGTTTGTGAAGTTGCAAAAACAGAGGAAAGTGCATTTACACAGTTTCTGGGCAACATGCTGTTTAGGTAGCAGAGGAATCAGCACAGAAAGAAAAATAAATCAGGAAGCAGCATTTGTCAGAGGGACAGGATTTGTAAACGGACTGGGGTGTGAGACTAGAAAAAATATAACTAAACAAATAAAATATACACAAGAGAAGAAACCATGCAGACCTCACAGCAACTGGCACAGGATTATATACAAACTGTGGGTGGTACTGTGAGCGACTGTTAAAAAAGAAGTGATACATCTTCTGTAATGCAAATAGTTTTGTTCTGCTTTAATTATTAAGCTCAAGTAATATCGGGTCATACCAGATGATAATATGTATTTTGTCAAAGATTAAAAATATGTTCCTTTTTCAAACTTTTTTTTTTCTATCTCTACAGTTACAGTAAACTAGGCTAGTCTGGTTTACAAGATGCACACTGTGTTTACACATAGAAATAACAACCATATCAATCAAGTCATTGTCACTGAAAAGTGTTTTATCTCCTCATGATCTTCCAAAAACAGACTTTAAACAAATTCTCATTAAAGTTTGGGATCTCAATCTAATACGTGAAATATTGCATCTCCATTAACACCTAAAGGATACAACAGAACTTCATTTGCATATAGTGGCGACACATTTGTTTTCAGTTATTGCTTTGTATGCTAAACTTCCCTTTCAGGCAATGAAGTCATGACTGAATGAGTTTAGTGTATTATTCTCTGATTTCTATGTTTAGTCAGAGTGAATGGTTCAGTCTGTGACATGTCATTCATCATATCCTAACAACCTGATTCAAAAAAAAAAAATCCCAGGCCTTGAAACTCTGTTCCCTCTTTGGCTTTTATTAAAATCGAGGGTTTGATTTGGTGTCATTGATCTTGAGTTAATATCTCATTTTGATTTAAGTTCAGCTATTGTTCCTATCCCCTCCCTTTCTCCTTCTTACTGCCGTCTCTACTGTGTGCTTTCTACTGTGACTATAAACTAATTTTGTCACTAAATGCATTTGCTCTCCTGAGACATTGCCTTCAGGTGCAGTAAAACACTATTCTCATAACAAGTGTCTATATTAATTATTTTTGAGCATCCAAAATAGGTTCCATAGGGCATAATTTGGGCGTAGAACAAAAAGACAGCAGACCTCAAAATTGCTGTATAAAAATACTTCGAAAACCTTCAACTTTGTCCCATTTGGAACTCTCAAGGTAGAGGATAACAATGCAGGAACTGAAACTGAGCAAAATGAAAATGCAAAATGATCATAGGAGAGGAACTCATTATTGGCACTGTATAATGAAATCCAATCAAAGGAGAATAGTAACAGTCCCAAACAGACCCGAGGGATTCCAATTTCCACTGTCATTACCCAGTAATGGTTCAGGCATTAGTGAGATGAGGTGAATAGAATGTCAGGTCCGGGAGAGAAGGTCCCCTTCCTAATGCTTTTGGACACAAATCAGCGGCATCCGATGAACTGTTATTGAGGCATTAATGACAGAGGCACACTGCAATATACATCCTGCAAAGTATCTGCACTGTCCTTGGCTGTTGATCAAAACTGTAGTGTTTATCATAGGGTTGAGCTTCGCAAGAGTCATCATCTCTATGAATTGACTTTGGCATAATGACACATTGCCCAAACTGCTGCTGCAAGAAATGTGAGATTCAGGATTAGAAAGGAATGGATTTACATTTTGATTATGTGAGTTTGAATGATTTTACATTTTGACTGGTATAAAATTCCTTGTAATTAACTGGCAGTGAATTATAATTTTTAAGATACATCAGAATACTTTCACAAAGTGTGGGATATTACTACTCACATGACAACACACCTTAAACCCACTACTTCAGAAATCACATCTGCTGTTAAGAAGACGTGTTATTTACTAAATTTTAAAGCTGCATTAATCAATTTTTGCCCACTTGGGGACAGAGCTCCAAAACAAGCTAAACAGCCCTGATGAATTAGCAAAACTGCTAACTTCCACATCCAGCAGACCTGAGCAAGATTATCATCCCACTAGAGTCATTTTTCTCTCCACCTGACAGACTGCTTAGCTCTGGTTTGGTCTCTATCAACTCCTGAGAAATATCTGGCTTAAGCTTTAGCTTGCTAAATGATTGGCTTTCAACATCTGCTAGTTTCTAGCTTTGCCTTTCTGTTGTTGCTGGAAACAATGCAGAGGAGAGTTGAACTGAGTTGAACTGTATGATAAAATTGTGGGTCTTAAAACCAAAACAATGAACCACTATGGGCTAAAAAATCTCCATAGAGAAGCAGAATTGAATGATCATTCTCTGCTGGTTCATCATTCCCTTTGCATTGCACTCAGTCATTTCATTCATTGTTGATATGAAAAAATATTGATTAATGCAGCTTTTAAATTAAACAAACATGCAGACATTTCCTGTAGAAATCGATGGCTTGGCCGGAACAAGACAATTTGTCCCACGGCTGTAATTTCAGTTTGAAGGATATTCATCATCTGTGATCTGAAGGGGCCTCACATATTTATCTGTGGGGAAAATCACAGGCAGGGAAGACTTACAAAAGAGGCCAGCTAGATTCTGATAATGCCAGTTGGATTTATATACAGTAAATACTTGTTCATCCATTCATATCAATAGTCTGGGGAAAAATATGGCTTGAAAGTAGTAGTTGTCAAAGGAGAGTGCTCTTTTATATTGTCCAATTTTGTGCTTACAAATTTGGTCTAATGATCTATTTAAATGGATCCTTAAAAACATAGCGAAAACACACCAATTCTCATGTTCAAACTTTTTATGAAACCACAATTATTATGCCTTTGTAAGGAGATTGTCTTTCACAGCCAGCCAGATGACAAAATGTGGTAGGTACAGTAGTTAAACCCCATTAAAGTGCCGACTTCTTATATCTGAAGCAGGTCCCTGATTTTCTTTTAGTCCCATCCGACCCCAAGTTTGCATTAAATGAGTTGAATGAAAGGGGAAGTGAAGCAGATATGCCTGTATGCTGTTAACTGTATTTTGAAATACAATAAATAAAGGAGAGGGAGATGGGCAGATGCTACTTTACCACGACTGTTCTGTGTATCTACTGTGTCTGTGAGTAGAAATGTCTCGATGCTGCAGATTCAATTGTCACCTTACAGACTTTATTTGAACAGTCTCCTCTCTTCTTCTTGCTGCCACTCACTCAACATTCATACATTCGGGTAGTCAAACCAGAGTGAGTAGAGAGAAGAGGAACAGTAGGAGGGAGAGCAGAAATCCTCCCATGTTTCTGCACCCAATCCCCTCACTGAATCACTCCCCCCAAGAGTTTCATTATGATCACAAGTTTGAGGATAGCCTGGATCTGACTTTGATGTGGTCTGTCTCAGGAAGGCTCACTATAGAGTCCTTCTTGGGTAGTCCTGAGTCGCCCAGACCTGTTCCCACACCCCCTACTGCCAGTCCTGCACCAGCCCCAGAGCCCTGCACAGAACCGGGCAGGGATGCTACAGGGAAGGCCCCCACGGACATTTGGTGGGGCAGTACCATCCTATGTGGTATAGCGCTCCGAACGCCTGTGTGACTTGATGGGGTTTGAGGGGGTCCAATGGAAGTGGAGGAGACTCGTGTAGACTGGGGTGGACTTGGGGCACCTGGTTGTGCCCCCTCATGAGGCAGTGAGGGCTGAGAGGCTGACAGTGCCCTGGCGTCTTGGCTCAGACTACCCATTTGCAAGGAATGGGTGCTCTTATGTGTGCTGGGCCAGTGTGCAGGGCTGGCCATGTGCTGCTGAACTAGAGAAAGCTGGGAGCCTGAGGTGGGACCAGCCAGGGCATTGGACCCATACTGGAATGATCGTCCTCCAACTGCCAGTGGGCTGTGGACCGGGGGGCTGGACAGGACCGGAGCAAAGGCACCAGAAGCAAGAAGCTGAGAGTGCAGGGGAGAGGCTGAGACAGGACTGGATACATTTTGTATCACCTGGAATCTCCTCACCATCCTTGGAGACTGCAGGTTCCCCGCTCCCACTGAGCTCCCTTGCATGGGAGCACAAAAGTTCATGGCTACGGCCTGCTGCAGAGTCGCAATTGCTGAATTCTGAGGCTGGCCGGAGGAACCTGGAGGAGTAAAGATCCCACTGTGTAGAGGAGGTGTCATGGACATGGCTCGTGGTCGTGGTACATCCACCTGTTGAACCATCTCCCGATCATATTTTACTATCTCCTGGATCATCTCATTCTCCCGGTTGTTGAAAACACCTGAGTTCAGATCATGCTGAACTTTGTGCATCAGGATTGAGTTCTTCTTGCCTGTAATGACATGGAGACAGAAAGGAGCATTGTTGCTGAAGTAGGTGCTAATGATGCAAAGTTTTAGTTTTACAAATAAAGTTTGGTTCCCTTGCGCTTTCCTATCAGATTTTTAGTCCATTTTTTACTAAACTTTCTGGATACAGAACTCGATACAAAATCCATCACTAGCACGCACGCACACACACACACACACACACACACACACACACACACATAGAGACATATGGAGAGCATCTTATCTCTTGCACTGATTCTCTGTCATGGGGATAGGGAGCCAGTGTGTCTGCAGAGGCACCCAAGCTATGACAGAGAGCATGTCTATTGTCAAAACACTTATCTGTGCCACTACACCTTTGCATGAAATAGCTGTATGTGACTAGGTGATGCATGTTTGTGTGTGTGTGTGTGTGTGTGTGTGTGTGTGTGTGTGTGTGTGTGTGTGTGTGTGTGTGTGTCTGCATGCACTGGCCTTCATGGAGAAAATAAAAGATACCTTGATGTAATTGTAGCTCTATGGGTGTAGCCAGGCCTCACTATTGCTTCACCCAAACAGAGTGGCCCTAACTTTGGGCAGCTGATGTGAGGTTGAACAGATACATCACCATCTCTGCCTTGATCATGGTCAACCATATGCTTGAGCAGTTGCTGTGTTTGAGGTTGATGGCAAAACCCAGGCATGTGATGTACCAGATTACCAGGATCATGTGGGCTTACAGGTACTGTTGTGCGGGGGCCAAGATCAGCCAGCTCTCCATCAGAATCCCTAACCCTTTGTCTCCACACATGTGGAAAATGAGCAAGGAAGGGGGGACACACTCAAAAATAAGAAGAGAAAGGCAGTATACAGCACATATTGATGCAATAAGGAATGCACAAAACCTGCAGGATACATCAAAAAGATGCAAGAACCCCCGGACAGGAGCAATGCCCAAATTAGAAAAACCTCTTCCGATCTGGACTCAGCAGTCTATGCCATCCTGATATCCCCTCCCAAGCATTTTCACACCAGTTCACACTTAAATCAGGTGACTCTGCCGACTCCCATGACAACTCAAATGTGACCTCAACACTCATGTGGCATCAAGCTGTGAATGACTCACAGAGATTTAAATGACTGACTTCTCGCCAGTAAGTAAAACTGACATACTTAAGGCTAAAACCGCAAACAGCTGTTTCCTGCTGACTTTTGGCAGATGTGAGAAGGAGGTTTGTAGAATGCCCCTGAATGCAGATGACTGGCGATTAAACTGCGGCGTGTTGCTTAGCCCTGAGGAAAGCAGGCTGCAGAACTACAGCCAGGAAAAGCCTGAAAGCAGGTACGCATTTGAGCAAAGAGTTTGGGCCCACCCACAGTCGCACAACTGCTGCAACACAGGGGGAGATCACGAGAAAGGGCTGAACCACAAGCAGTGAAACACGCCTCTTCATTCTCACATGTCTCAAAAACATTGCCCACACACTCACGTTTGAGACATCATAGCAGGGGAGAGTGTGAGACACTCCTCACATCTGTCCTAACAGGGTTTATCACTGACCGAGGCTGTGCTGGCAGAAGAGAGCGGCGTGTGTGTTACAAAGTGTTCAGATTCAAACTCACTGCGTTCTCTTTGCTCTCAGGTAAGTAAGAAGAGTTTGTTAGAGAGTGACTGTTGTGTCTGAAACCTGCTGAGAGTTGATGATGCAAGACCGGTGATAGAGGAGGTAAACAGACATTTTTCTTCCTGATAAAGAGACACAGGCAAAGCCTATTTGGGAACCAATTCCTTCTACACAGTGAATTACTTGCTTTGATATGTGACAAAAGACAACTAGTTGCAAATTATGGCAAACAAAGCCGAATTATGCAGCTGTTTCTCTTATTCATTTGAGGAGAAAAGTAGAAAGTCCAAACCAGTGGGATTCCTCTCTGTGCTTGACACATATAACTGCATCAGGCTGAGGTCCAGATGATGAAGCAGGAGAACAAAATATTTTACCTCCAAGAATGCTGTAATCTGTTGGGCAACACCCCTTTTCATGGACAGATGGGGTAAGCACCCAACTCATGGGAGGGCTGCCATTGATGAGCAGCCAGCCACTGATGATGATGATGATGCTAAAGGCCAGTCACAGGGTCACTTTCCGTTCAATAACTGCTGTCGGGGAAGGAGGTTGGGACCAAAGACAAGAATTTGGCAGCTTTCAGATGATCCAACATCTGTTGTACCTTGGGGACAAAGAGGGACTCTCGGGAGACAGACATGTAGAGAAATACACGTGCCTGTGGGCAACTGCACTGTAAAAAAAAAATGTAATTTTACAGGAAATGCTATGTAATTTTTTACAGATTTTTCCTGTTTTCCAATAAAACAATGAAATGCCAGTAGATTTACAGATATTTTCAGTAATTTTAGATTTTATGTTTAAAATTACAGTTAATTAACCGTAATGTAAGATTACATTAATATTATGTTTTTTAATGACAATTTATTGTAT
>NW_019174577.1:294478-300915 GCF_002260705.1 Seriola dumerili | reverse complement strand
CCGTTCAAATCATTGATTAATTTAACTTTTAACCTTGATTATGATTAATGAACAATTATCTCCACCCTTGATGAACAATATGTATGTTTCACAGTTTGTTTTGTTTTGTATTTTACACTGCCCTCACACCTGATATTTTGTGATATTTTCAACACATAAGTATCTTTAGGGAGTGAAATAATGATGTTTTAAGGTTGTGACGCTGTGGTTAATGGCCTAGTTTAGGCACAAAAAGCCACTTGATTAGAACTATGAAAAGATCATGGTTTGGGTTAAAATATCACTGGAGACAAGTTTTCAAATTCCTTAAAGAATATGAACCTTTACTGTCATGGCACAGTGAACACCACGATTAATTGACATGAGCAAGATTAAGTCCATTAGAGTTTCTAAATTCCGTTTCGATTATTCTTTCGATTAATGCTCAGCCCTAGTTTGTTGTAGATTCTTTGTTACATTCTGTTTGATATGGGTGGTTTTTTGTTTTAAATTATGTTGTTGCGTGTATTGGTAATATTCCTCATGTGCCCCTTGTTAACACGCTCCCTCAAGTTCTGCCCAGCCCTGGTTAGCTTGTTAAAAACCAGATACAATTGGTTTCAGAAAAATTTACAGACACCTTCAGTATTTTCAACATTATGTTGCAGCGCTTTTGCCTTAAATCATTTAAATGCATTTATCTTATCAGTCTACACTCCAATATTCCATAATGACAAATGAAAACAGAATTTAGACATTTTGAAATTTTTTTAAAAATTAAAAAACCAAAATATCACATTTGTACTAAGTTTTCGACCCTTTACGTATGACAAACTTGAAATGTAGCTCAGGGTTGCTTCCATTTATCTTGGTCATCTTTGAAAGATGTTTCTACAACTTGATTGGAGTCCCGCTGTGGTAAGAGAAGTCTTTTAAAAAGGGTATTTGAAATTAACTTTCAGATTCCGGCAATATATTCTGGTAATGTATTGATAAGAAAAAAGCAACTTTCAAATTAGGAAATGATCATTTCAGTTCTCATGAATGTTTGTCTGTAAAACGCCAAAGGTTTACATGGATTGTCTAAACAAATGCCTGTTTTCTCCCTAGATGGACAATCGGAGTTCTTAAGGAGGCTCAGCACCCAAGCAGCGTGAACAGACAGTTTGAAATGATCTGACAACAGTTTTGCTCACGGCAACTAGTATGTATTGCCCAAATTGAATGTAATCTAAAATGTTTTTTACATTTGTTTAATTTGCAAGAAATAGGTACAAGTTTCATGGCCATACCTAAGTCCAAAATATTGCTGACTCATGCTTAAGTTGTTCTTCACTAAGCTTGATCTCTCTGTGCTCACAATTGTGGAACAGAGTTAAAATTACTCTCATTTCAAACAGGCAATAAGTAGATTCTACAAGTATATGTTATAAAAACCATATGTTAATGTCAAATTTTAATTGCCATCGACGGAGAAATATGTTTGCTTTTCACTGTGGTGAAAAAAATAAATCCATACCATACATACACAATGTTGGACTTACCTTTATAACAAATGTAGACATCCTTGTTTATCTCTTTACGTGAGTTCACTTGTGGTCTATCCACACAGCGTAATCACCAGAGACATTTTAGCTCTTTTAGATGTGGTTAGGCAAATGCGGATGTCAAGGGATGAAATATTACCCTATTCGCCTAGCCTTCTCAGGGCACACCTCGGTATCAGAGTTGTATTACCCCTGCGACATCTCTATTGATGCTGTCTGGACAAATCCAGGTCCCATCTGTTTCCAAAAGTTGTGTATAGCCAACTTGTATCTTGAGGAAATTGCTTTGACACTTAGCTGCTATGCTAACGGCGCTTGCTATGAGAGCCAAAGTCAGAGCTGAATTACTGCAGTGAAACGAAATGGCATATCTGTCTGTTGAGTATCAGGCATAGCAATGCATTGAGTTGAGTATGTGCAGTCAGGCTCACACTGCATACTCAAAATTCTTGATAATTTATATACATGCGAGCATTTTCTGCATTACATAATCCACATACTATTGCAGCTGAAAACACTACATACTCTGACATACGTAGTATGAATAGTCGTCGTCGTCGTTGTTCCCGCTTATCCAGTATGATGGACAGCATCGACAGCTCCTTCAAGTTGAAGCCAAAACATCTCAATTGCCCCCTGGTGCTGGCCATTAATTATAGTATAGGACTAAAGTAAAAACATGGGGCCCAACTCAAAAAAAAGTACACGTATTTTTTTTTTTTTTTTGTATGTAGGAGGTAGTTCTTACGCTTGATGTTACGTTACAGATGAAAAATGTTTTTTTGTTTCCAGTTTTGCCCTGCAATTAATGTATATATGGAGGTCTAGTCAAATGTAGCTTACTGTAGAGCCACAGGAGCAAAGCGTTGAAAGAAAGTGCTCAATATTTTTTGGACTTGCAGTATGACATACGTAATATCACTTTAAAAGATAAAAACTGGTGTAGTGTTTACTTATTGCTAAACATGGCCTGTGAAAAAACCAAAATCTGCATGCCTTTTCTGTTAATAACTGTGGTCCATCTTCCACCGCCAGAAATATATATTCCATACTAATAGTAACCATTTTTGAACTCCATGGTATTCAAAAATAAAACAAGTCACAGATTTGCAATTTTCTTTGGTCTGCATAGCTTCTTTTTTTTAAACAATTTTTTTCAAAGATAACATACTTAGACTTGATTACAGCATCATTATACTGCGAGCTTGTCAATGTTTTGAAAAACTTTATCATAGATTGTGCTTTATGCCCATGCCAGATAGAGTAAGGAAGGGCTTTTCATGTACTGCGATGGGCGGGGAGGATCTTTTTTGGTTTCCTGTATTAGGGATTTGTGACAGAAAACACAAGTCATTTGGGCCCAGGTTCAAAATATTTGAAATATTCCTATTTTCTTTTTTCGCATATTAAAACAATATTTTGGGAAGTACAACACTATATTGAAACAATTGCGGCGCTATATAAAGTAAAACTGCTGAATACCTTACATTAACAGAGATTCGCCTTCGCTGTTTAATGTGTTAATGACTTACTATCCTTGCTTTTCAAATGAATTTTTTTTACAATATTTGTTCAGGTTATAAAATGATGTTAATACCCTAATTTACAGATATTATCTTTAAAATACTTATTCAATGTATTTTGATGTACAGTGTTTTAATTTTCCATTGTCCCAATTCTCTAAACACTTAACTAATGTTACTACTGTAAATGTGCAGAAATTCTATTGCATTAAATGGTACATATTTTTGTTATACAATGTGCCATTGATATATTTACTTGGGGAAACCAACAATTATGCAGCAAACTCAGTGGTAGACTGACAAGACGGTTACATGTGAAATGAAACAACCTAAACTACCTTAATCGTTTAACAGGGATTGAGCCCATTAAATGTAGCTATTTTGACTGTAATTTTTAAGTGTATCCTATTTTTCACTAGTCCAATGGAACATTTTTAAAATCTTGTATCTCTTAAAGTCAATATATGTACCATATTAATACTGAACCATGGTAGAATTTATCGTTGTTTAATGCATTGTGATAGATTTTAATACATTATTTCTCAATCCATTTACATGCAAGGAACATATTCTAAAACAGGAAATTTACTTAGATAGACAATGGCCATTCCATGAAAAAAAGACTAAATTACCCTTAAGTTACAGGGATTGGCCTTAAATGTAGCTATTTGATGTATTTGTAATGTATTTAGCTTGTTTTTCACTGCCCAATGGTTGTTTTTTAATGATACTAATTCTCTAAAACTGACACGATTAATTACTGTAAATTTGCAGACATTTATTCTTAAGTTTTTATGAACCTTAGTTCGTTTTATACATTATAACTTTGTTATTGTACATGGAAAAAATAAGTATTTTAACATGAATCTTAGCGGTAGATAGACTTAGCTCCTTTCCTAAAATAAATAATGCATATACTGTGAAATTACAGAGATTCATCTGAAAGGTATCTGATTGTAATGTTTTTTGACATAATATGCATGTTATTTTACAGTATAATGCGGCATTTATCAACTATATATTGCTGTTTTTAATTAATTTTGGACTGTTAAAATCTACTCTGTATTTTGACATATTACTGTATTTTACGGTATGCCGTTTGGAAACTTTGCTGCCCAGTGCTTTTACCGTTTTTTTAAATATCTTTAAAATACTGTTATTTTTAATGAATTGTTGCACTGTAAAAAATCATAATTCTGATATTTTATCAGTCATTGTACGTTAGTTCCGTGATATGGTGTTTTACTGTAATTGTACGGTATCCGTTTGGAAATTTGCTGCCAGTGCTTTTTACCGCTTTTTTACAGTTTTTTTTTTTACAGGTGTGGAGAAGTTCATATAGCTCTTTTGCACCACTGTCACTGGCAACTTGGTTCTCTGATGCAGCAGGCAGTCTGGGGAGCTGGCAAGAAAGCTAGAGTCTTAGGCAGCACAACAGCCTGAGCGATACCCACATAACAAAGAGGTCACAACGCTGGTCATAAACTTGTTCCTCTCTAACACAGTCAACTGCCTCGCCAGAAGGGGAGGGTTGGGAGGACACAGATGCTGATTCTTGGTGACTCTTGTGTCCTCTCCATCTGTCCACCAAAAACACAGATACAGTTTGGCAGTCTAGATGACAAGATCCTCTCGTGGGGTTCAGAGGGAGGAGATGAAGGAAATCCCCATCCACTGAAGCCTGGAGAAGCCCAGGTGTAACAGTAGGGGCCGTTCTTGTTATACTTCATCACTGGCAAAAAGATGGTATAAGCGACGCCTAAGGTTGACAATAACTCAATGATGGCACTTGAAGATGGGCTGAAAGAAAAGGGAACAGGGCAGGCAACAGCCAGGTAGGGAAGTAGGAACACATTGTCTTAGCTAACATGAAATTGAAGCAGTCGCTAAGCTGAAGCTGCCTAACTAACACAAGCATCCACAGCTATAACACATCTGCTATAATTACCCAGTAACACCTCCATCACCTCTTAGATCACTCTTACACCACATCCTCTGCTATTCTTAGGTGAAACTGTGTTTACAAACATCATAATACAAATGTATAAAAAAATGACAAAAGTACATTTAGCCCATAGCCTCTTTTTAACAGATAAAACAACAAAATTTGACGTATTAAGAGAATGAAGACAATGGACAAGGGATTAGCTCCTGATGGTGTAGTAATGGCTCAAACATTCTGAAAGTGTTTTTCAGAAGATGTATGTATAGCTGATGTGGCGAGCCTGGTTCCATCAATAATGTGAGTAAGTATGATGTTTCAGGCTGAACCGACCCAAAATAAACAATCCTCATCAAAGATGATAAGCCAAAACGTGACAGCTCTTAACTTAAAGATTTGATGGTTTCTAAAAAAAGCTTTTTTAGAGGAAGTTGATGTTTGAGGCACTGGATCACACTGAATTTTGAAAAGAGAATCTAATCAAAATGCATCCAGCTGTCACTCTTTAGAACAAAAATGAACAAAGCTTGTGTCATTATTTCAGAGTTTGTATTTATATTTCATATTCTTCACACGGCTTCTGATAGCTCTCTGCGTGTTTGATCCAGATGCTTTTTCTGACAAAGACTGTTGATAGAACCCAACACAAGAACACATTATTAGCGATTAATATGTATCAAGTGCACATGGACTCCAGTGGGAATATTTGGTTTGGATCTTGAAGCAGACAGGTCAGTCTCCCTCCAAATACGTGAGCTGACTGACTGAAGGCTGCTCATGTGTGGAATCTGGCTGCTATGGCAACAGCTGGCAGGTGGTGGATGCAGGGCTTTTGTAAACATGTGAAGTATGGTCACATGACACAAGGATGTGACATCAGCAGCCCTGCTCACCTTGGGGTGGTGGTGTGTTTATGTGTGTGTGTGTGTGTGGGGTGGGGTGGGGGGGCATGATGGGAGGGGAAAATTGTTTGCATTGTGAAGAAAAATAACATGTTTTCATTTACACACTAACAATGAGCTCCCAAGGCTCTGTGAAGACAAAACAGTCTGTGTGTTTGTGTGTATGTGTGTGTGTGTGTGTGTGTGTGTGTGTGTTTTTTTCTTCACAATGCAAACAAGTTTCCCCTCCCATCATGCCCCCCACCCCACCCCACACACACACACACACATAAACACACCACCACCCAAGGTGAGCAGGGCTGCTGATGTCACATCCTTGTGTCATGTTGACCATACTTCACATGTTTACAAAAGCCCTGCATCCACCACCTGCCAGCTGTTGCCATAGCAGCCAGATTCCACACAGAGCAGCCTTCAGTCAGTCAGCTCACGTATTTGGAGGGAGACTGACCTGTCTGTTCAGATCCAAACCAAATATTCCACATGGAGTCCATGTGCACTTGATACATATTAATCGCTAAATAATGTGTTCTTGTGTTGTTCT
>NW_019174577.1:291447-294453 GCF_002260705.1 Seriola dumerili | reverse complement strand
AATAACATGTTTTCATTTACACACTAACAATGAGCTCCCAAGGCTCTGTGAAGACAAAACAGTCTGTGTGTTTGTGTGTATGTGTGTGTGTGTGTGTGTGTGTGTGTGTGTGTCTGTGTGTGTGTGTGTGTGTGTGTGTGTGTGTGTGTGTGTGTGTGTGTGTGTGTGTGTGTGTGTGTGTGTGTGTTTCTTCATTTAAACCGAGGATACTCAGACAGAGTCACTGGTGAGAAATTATTTTAATCAAATCAGTAAATGAATCTAGAGAGAACTTTAAAGCTACAACCCACAAAGCGCCCCTGTGAGCGTCATTCATACAGCACATCTCAGCTGTCGGGTAGCACCATATTTTGACAGGGACGTCATGTTAATGAATGAATACATTTTCCTTATGCTTCAATTAGTCTTATGAATGACTCATATGCTTAAGAGGACACCATACCTGTGTCTTGTATCAAGGAAGTGTAATGCTAATTATCCAAGACTAAATCTCCGAGACACATTTCATAAATTAGGTCTGATGTTACTTAGTGTGCAACTGAGTTTGAAAGCTCACTTCTGCCCAAAAATAAATAAAGTAAATATTTGGGATCATCATTATTCTGTGATGATTCTGTTAGAGATTACAACTCCTTTCCTTGGCGGTCTTACCTATCCTGTCCAACCTGTCAATGGCAACCGTCTCGAAGGCCCTCCTCATCATGGGATACTCCTCCAGCACCTCGTTGAAATTATCCACAGAGAGAGAGTAAAGGCGACAGTAGGTGTCCGCTCGCACGCTGGCCGTCCGTCTGCCTCGGGTCAGCAGACAGATCTCTGGTGGAGGGAAAGAGAACCCAGACGAGAGACGGACAGTCAGATCAAAAACACGCCAGACAAACAGACTTCAGGATGTCATACAGTGACACAGAAAAGAACAGAGCTACTATGAGTAATAAGAATTTGTTGAGCCCTCTGAAACAGTGCCCAGTCACAACACTGTTACAAAATAAAAATGTGTCTGGGTTGTAAACTCTTGGCCTTGGGCAAATGTGTGATCAGAACAAAAGTGGTTCATGCATCCAGTTGCTATGTGTAAGTCAGGATAACCCACTGACAGTAACACTGAGTATTTCCTCCAGCACTGGCACAGCACTGACAGCTATGTGAAGGAAGCACACTCTATATTTGGAGATGTGCAGCTAAGCTTCATTACATTCAGTTGTTCTCTGTCCCTTCCCCTAGTATCTTCTTCTCCCTAGCTTTCTTCTTCTATGGGCTGGGGCTGACTGTTGTCTTGACAACCATATGCCCTTCTTTTCCCCCACCAGAAAGGTTGACCTCCTCTGACTCTGTGGGAGAGGGAGAAAGATAACAAAATGCAAGGAGACTCCATTAAGAGCGTGGGTTGGGGCACTACACTGGAATCTGTTCATGACTTTGGTGTCTCTGGCAGCAGAGAGGGCTTCCAGTAAAATTGCAAATTCTCAAACCTAAAAGTAAAACCAAGGGCGTAGGTTTTCATATGGACAGTAGGGAAATGTCCCTACCAATATTTTGGGGGAACAGAATTGTCCCTGCTAATATTTGAGTGAACACACTATGTTTGGAGTGAAGTTATATTAGATGATTCCAACGTGACCTCCAAGAGGATACGTCTCGAAGACAATTGATTTAGGCAAGCTAGCATTTGATTGACTGTCATGTGAGAAGAATCTAATGCCTTACTATACTATTAGGTGTTAATGCCTTAATATACTATGACATTTTTATGCTTTACTATATTATAACATTTGTATTCCTTATAATGCTATAATGGTTTTTGTGCCATTTTTCTGCCTTACTATACTGTAGTGTACTCCTTGCTAAATTATAACATTTTATGTTTCTATTGTGTGTACGTTTTTAGGCCTCACTATATCATGACATTCTTATGTCTACCTATACTATGATGTTTTTCATGTTTTTATGCCTCACTATACCATGACATTATTATGTCAACCTATATTATGATGTTTTTTGATGTTTTTATGCCTCATTGTAATATGACATTTTTTGACATTTTATGCCATGGTATACTATGACGTTTTTTGATGTTTTTTTGCCTCATTGTAATATGACATTTTTTGACATTTTATGCCATAGTATACTATGACGTTTTTTGATGTTTTCATGCCTCATTGTAATATGAAATTTTTTGACATTTTATGCCATAGTATACTGTGACGTTTTTTGGTGTTTTTTTGCCTTACTATTCTATGACGTTTTTTGAAGTTTTTATGCCTTGCTATCCAATGACATTATTATGTCTACATATATTATGACGTTTTTTGATGTTTTTATGCCTCATTGTAATATGTCATTTTTTGACATTTTATGCCATGGTATACTATGACGTTTTTTGGTGTTTTTATGCCTTGCTATTCTATGACATTTTTTGACGTTTTTATGCCTTGCGTTACAATGACATTATTATGTCTACCTATTTTATGATGTTTTTTAATGTTTTTATGCCTCATTGTAATATGTCATTTTTTGACATTTTATGCCATAGTATACTATGACATTTTTTGACGTTTTTATGCCTTGCGTTACAATGACATTATTATGTCTACCTATTTTATGATGTTTTTTAATGTTTTTATGCCTCATTGTAATATGTCATTTTTTGACATTTTATGCCATAGTATACTATGACGTTTTTTGATGCTTTTATGCCTTACTATACTATGATGTTTTTTTAAGTTTTTATGCCTTGCTATACCATGACACTATTATGTCTTCATATATTATGACGTTTTTTGATGTTTTTATGCCTCATTGTAATATGACATTTTTTGACATTTTATGCCATAGTATGCTATGACGTTTTTTCATGTTTTTATGCCTTGCTATTCTATGACGTTTTTTCATGTTTTTATGCCTCACTATACCATGACGCTATTATGTCTACATATATTATGACGTTTTTTGATGTTTTTATGCCTCATTGTAATATGACATTTTTTGACATTTTATGCCATAGTA